>NC_068918.1:75948842-76141342 GCF_023091745.1 Budorcas taxicolor
GTTGAGATGACAAGCAGAGAGTTCCAGTCTAGGGTTGTGATGCCCTCTCTTGAGTCAGGAACACAGGAGAAAAGCAAGTTTAGAAACAAAGATGTTGCCTTCGGGTTTAAACACACTGAGTGTCCAATGCTGGAGGCATATTTGTACATATTTGTCTAGTTCAGTTCAGTTCAGTCACTTAGTTGTGTCTGACTCTTTGCGACCCCATGAATCGCAGCATGCCATGCCTCCCTGTCCATCACCAACTCCCGGAGTTCACTCAGACCCACGTCCGTCGAGTCAGTGATGCCATCCAGCCATCTCATCCTCTGTCGTCCCCTTTTCCTCCTGCCCCCAATCCCTCCCAGCATCAGAGTCTTTTCCAGTGAGTCAACTCTTCGTATGAGGTGGCCAAAGTACTGGAGTTTCAGCTTTAGCATCATTCCTTCCAAAGAACACCGAGGGCTGATCTCCTTTAGAATGGACTGGTTGGATCTCCTTGCAGTCCAAGGGACTCTCAAGAGTCTTCTCCAACACCACAGTTCAAAAGCATCAATTTATCTAGTTAACAGTTAGAAATATGGCGATGGAGCAGAGAAAAGATGCTGTTGCAAAAGATACAGATTTGGAAGTTGTCCCTATGTTGGACCCACAAATATGACTGAGCTGCAGAAGGAGAAGAGAGAAGGGCCCCAGACAGAACCCTGGGGAAGACCAGGATTTGGGAGACGGGCAGAGGATGAAGAACCTCGGAGGGAGGTGAAAGGGTGAGTCATTGGAAGCAGTGTTGCTTCAAGGAGGAGGGACTGGTCAGGAGGTCAGAGTGTGACCAAGCAGGATAAGAACTAAGTGTATCCATGGGAAGGAGCAGCCATGCCAGCGGGGACCTTTGAAATAGCAGGTTAAAGTGATGGGCCGAGAGGAAGTAAAAATAGGGAGCACAAACTTTTTCTTTTTAAAGACTTAATTTTTTAAAAGAGCAGTTTTATTTTTTTTTAAGATTTTAAAATAAGATTCTTTTATGTGGACCATTTTTAAAGTCTTTATTGAACTGGTTGCAATATTGATTCTGTTTTATGCTTTGGTTTTTTTGGCCATGAGGCATGTGGGATCTTAACTCTCCAATCAGGGATAAAACTCATATGCCCTGAATTAGAAGGCGAAGTCTTAACCACTGGACCATCCTGGAAGTCTCTAAAAGCACAGTTTTAAGTTCATAGCAAAACTGAGAGAATGGTACAGAGATTTCCTATATACCCCTGCCCCTACACAAGCATGGTTGCCTCTCTTATCTGCATCCCCCACCAGAAGTGGTACATTTGTTACGGTTGATAAACTTAGATCAGTACATTGTAATCATCTAAAGTTCAGATTTTACATTAGGGCTCACTGTTGATGGTATACATTCTGTGACTTTGGACAAATGTATACTGAATGACATATAGCCATTGTTATGGTATCAAGCAGAGTATATTCACTGCCCTAAAAATCCCTTGTGTTCTGCCCATTCATCCCTCTCTTTCCCAAGCCCTGGGAACAAATGATTCTTTTTTTTTTTTTTTGCTATCTCCATCATTTTGCCTTTTCCAGAACATCACATAGTTAAGAGTTCTGTAGCCATTTCAGATTGGTTTCTTTCTCTTATTAGCGATAGGCATTTATGATTCCTCTGGGTCTTTTCATGGCTTGATAGCTCATTTCTTTTTAGTGCTGAGTCATATTCCATTGTCTGGATGTACTCCAGACAACTTTTTAACGAAGTCAGACTGAGAAGATAGAACTGAAGCTACATCTGGAAGAAGGGGGAATTTGGGTCAAGCGAGGAGTTTTGTGAATTTGTATTTTCTTGAGAATGAGAGAAGCTATAGTATGTCTAAGTGTTGGTGGGAGAATCTCAGGGAGAGGGAGCCTGTGAAGATAATGGGAGAAAGGAGATGACCCAAGAGATCAAGGAAGTGGAGGGAATTGTGTCCAGAGAACTGGTAGGAAAGGGGGTGGAGGTACTTTCTCTGTGACAGAGGGGTGGAGAGGAAGGATGGATGAACAGACTGGGAACTTTGTTGGGGTGACATTGAAGAGTCTTGCTTTCTCTCTCTGCCCACAGGATTCCAGTGAGGGGATAGATGGAGAGATTAGAGATTTTTGGCACACATTGTGTTAATAGATTAATAGTAGGTATTTTGAATCTGGTGTTTATGCTGCTGCTTCTGTTGTGTCCAACTCTTTGTGACCCCATGGACTATATATAGCCTGCCAGCCTCCTCTGAAAACTGGAGTGGGTTGCCATGCTCTCCTCTAGGGGATCTTCCCGACCCAAGGATTGAACCTGGGTCTCCTGCATTGCAGGCAGATTCTTTACTACTGAGGCACAAGGGAAGCACCTTTGCCTAAATAGAAATATTATAGAACAATGCTAAAAGGATTTATATAAGTAAACATGAATAGAAACCACACTCACTATTCATATATTTGTGCTGCAGGTTATAAGCTATGTATGATGTTGTGTTATGTAAGGTTGGCCATGTTTGTGCACGGGGGTTATGGTAGATGTGGATGGTTCAGTTCAGTTCAATTGCTCAGTCATGTCTGACTTTTTGCCACCCCATGGACTGCAGCATGGCAGGCTTCTCTTTCAATCAACAACTCCTGGAGCTTGCTCAAACTCATGTCGATCAAATTGGTGATGCCATCCAACCATCTCATCCTCTGTCGTCCCCTTCTTCTCCTGCCTTCAATCTTACCCAGCATCAGAGTCTTTTCCAATGATTCAGTTCTTCACATTACATGGCCAAAGTATCGGAGCTTCAGCTTCAGCATCAGTACTTCCAATGAATATTCAGGACTGATTTCCTTTAGGATGGACTGGTTGGATCTCCAAGAGACTCTCAACAGTCTTCTCCAACAACACAGTTCAAAAGCATCAATTCTTTGGCGCTCAGCTTAACTCTCACATCCATACATGACTACTCAAAAAGCCACAACTTTGACTAGATGGACTTCTCTCGACAAAGTAATGTCTCTGCTTTTTAATATGCTGTCTAGGTTGGTCATAGCTTTTCCTTCAAGGAGCAAGCGTCTTTTAATTTCATGGCTGCAGTCACCATCTGCAGTGATTTTGGAGCCCAAGAAAATAGTCTGTCACTGTTTCCATTGTCTCCCCATCTACTTGCCATGAAGATGTGGATGGTAGGGAACTGTAAAAGTATCCTATTTTCTAGCAGACTTGGGAAAGTGGAAGGGAGCTCTAGGGTAGTTCGTGGATGGAGCAGGTATATAGGTTTCACTGGAAAATACCTCCTAGGCACACGCTACCAACTAGAGCTGTTTCAGTTAGTATAACCTTACTTAATAATACTATAGGAGTGTTAAACTTCATTCACGCCTCAGAGTTTCATGGTAATAGGGTTATTCATAGGTGTCTGGGAGAGATGGCTTGGGATGAAGGTGTTTGGAGGTAGCATGAGGGCTCCTGTGTCTGGCACCAGGGTGAAGGATATAGAAGAAATATTTAGAAAGAGAGAGGTTGGCACAGATAGGCTTGTGTCCTTTGGAGTTGTGCCTTGGGTCCTGGCAGAAGCTGAAATGACAATAAATATCCCTTCTCCCAAGAATTTCTGCCCTTATGAAGTTACTTTGGACAGACTGGAGGTTGGCAAATTTCAGTTTTTTCAAATCAAATCAATATCATCAAGTATCCTCAATCTGGGCAAGAAATGATCTTTCTAGGTTTTTTTGTTTGGTTGGTTGTATTCCCTGAAAAGAATATTCTGGATAAAAGAGAGAGAGAGGAGATGAGCTTGGGTGCTGGCAGGGCTGCCCGTTTCATCATGCTGCTCATAGTTTAGTTTCTATGGAGTTTCAGCATCCGTGGACCCTCGGCCATCCATCCATCCATGCATCCATCAATCCATCCGCCCACCCTATTTGATAAACATTAAGCAAATGCCATGTGCCAGGCCCTTGGCTTTATAACAGAGAACTAGACAGATATCCTCCTGCTTACTCTTTAATGGACCTTGATGTTGAGGATCCAGCCCATTGCCCGACATGGAATGGATGCACCGTGTAAAAGTTGAATATTACTTCCGAAAGTTAGCGAGGATTGGAGAATTTTATGCTTGTGTTTATTTCAAATGTTAAAAAAAGATCAACTGTGGTAGAGACTCCGGTCAGGTGATGAAGTTTAAAATCAAAATGTGTTTCTTCATTAAGTAGTATCAAAGAAGAACTAGGACTTAAGGTGCTATTCTTGCAGGTCATTTGAAAAGAAGATACTGGCAGCAAGGCCAGGACCAGGGTAAGGTAGGGGGTGCCAAGGTACAAAATTGAAGAAAGGGATCACCCTCGGGGTTGTGCCACCCTGGGCAGTCTGCCATTAACAAAATCAATCCCTTACCAGGAAATAGCGGATATTTGTGGGCATTGCAGGGAGCCTTCAAGTCGAACCCTGGGCAATCACCTACCCTTCAGTTACTCAGAACCTGCCTTCAACAGCAGGGTGCTGAGAGCCTAGTTAGAGAGCTGAGCTCCCAAACTAAGAGAACATGGTTTCTATGGTGATGGCAGCCCACTTAGGTCATCCAGGTGAGAGAGGCTTGTGGGTTCCTGTTACTCCTCTGTTGACATGATGGTCTAGTGGTTAAGAGCACAGGCTCAGAACCAGACTGCAGAGTTCATGTCCCAGCTCTGCCCCATGCAAGGTCATCTTTGGCTCCTCTCTCTGCTGTGTGCTTAGTCACCCAGTCCTGTCTGACTCTTTGTGACCCCATGGACTGACCTGCCAGGCTCCTCTGTCCATGGGATTCTCCAGGCAAGTTTACTGGAATAGGTTTCCATGCCCTCCTCCGGGGGATCTTCCCAATGCAGGAATCCAGCCTGAGTCTCTTCTGTCTCCTGCATTAGCAGATAGATTCTTTAATGTCTGAGCCACCAGGAAAGCCCAGGAGTACTGGAGTGGGTAGCCTGTTCCTTCTCCAGGGGATCTTCCAGACCCAGGAATCGGACCAGTGTCTCCTGCATTCCAGGCTGATTCTTTACCAGCTGAGCTAACTGAGAAGCCCCTCTCTAAAAAGTCGTAATACTCATGACTCTTAAGGTAATTGGTCCTTGTACAGGTGGCACTAATGGCAAATTTCCTGTCAATGCAGGAAATTTAAGAGTTGTGGATTCGAACCCTGGGTCAGGATGATCCACTGGAGGAGGAAATGGCAACCCACTCCAGTATTCTTGCTGCGATAATCGCATGGACAGAGGAGCCTGGTGGGCTGCATGATTAGATAAGCTAATACCCTTGAACTCATTAGAACAAAATTTCTATCCGTTTCTTAGGACTGTGATCATAAAGTCCCACAAACTGGATGTGTGAAACAACAGGAATTTATTCTCTGCCGGTTCTGGAGGCTAGATGTTCAAAACTAAGGTTCAGTAGAGTCTTGTTCCAAGATCCTAAAGGTCTGCACTGATTTACCTACAGGTTTCCCAAAGCACCTCCAAACAGCACATCTCTCCCTGCCGCTGGGAGGACAGGCACTGCCGACCTGCTGGAGCATATGCCCACTGTCCAAGCTGTCTGCATGGCAGCCTGGACCTGGTGCCCAGCCTTCCCTTGCTCTGAAAGTGCCAGTGTCAGTCGCTCAGTTGTATCTGACTCTTTACGACCTCGTGGACTGTAGCCCACCAGGCTCCTCTGTCCATGGAATTTCTCAGGCAAGAATACTGGAGTGAGTAGCCATTCCCTTCTCCAGGGGATCTTCCCAACCAAGTATCAAACCCAGGTCTTCTGCACTGCAGGCGGATTCTTTACTGTTTGAGCTACCAGGGAATCCCTTGGTCTGGGCCCCACTCAAACGAATGGATTTGGGGGGTCTTTTGGTAAAAGGGCTGAAGCAGCACATCCAGAAGGGGCATAAGTTTTCTCCAGAATCCAAAGGGGCACTGTGCCCCTTCTTTGATTGTCAGAGCAGCCAGACGTAACAGCTCATCCTTACTTTAGATAGGATGTCTCGGTATAACCCACACCACTGGACTCTTGAGAGTTGCATTGAGATAGAAAGCCCCTGAATTTTTGATGGATTTCCCACTTTCTGACATGCAGAAGTCTTACCAGTACATCTAGAGTAGTTGCTATGTCTTGCCCACAAGGTCCAAGCAGCATGATGTCATGAGTATAGTGGTCCAGCGTGTCATTTTTCGGAAAGGAAAGGCATTTGGAAGAACATTGCCCATGGTGAGGGCAGGTACATCCAGGACCGTGATAGTTATCACTTTTCAAGGTCGTAGTCTGTGTAGAGCTAGAAACAGCATCGAATCCTTGGCTTATAGCTAAGGCTTCTTATTGCTACTGCCAGCACGTGAGCTAAAGGTTTATAACAGTTATTTTCTAAGGTTTATGAAAAATGCTATTTCAGATCAAACTGCTGATTTGGGCTTGAGGAGGTTTGGGTGGAGTAGGAAGAGAATCCTTGTTTTCAGTCAATATGAAAAGTATTAAGTACAAGAAATTGTGGATCATGCCAAAAGGCATTAAGTATACAATCTGTCTTACATAGAGACTAAGTGATATCTAATAGTTTAAACAGATTTCATTACCGCTTCTAATTGAAATAAATGGTCTGATGAGCTCTTAAAACCTTCCTATTATGTTTCCATAAAGTTATAAATACTAACAAAAGAAGATCTACCACATTTGGAACATGCTCAAAAGACAAGGAAAACAGTTCATGTGTATTCTTTACCAAAATCCCAATGAACAGATATTCCAGTTTTAAGGTGTTTTTCTTAGAGCATAACTTTATAATGAGACTAGAGATGAACCTGTTAATTTGACAACTGTATTTTTTTTAGCACTCTGCCTCTATGACAAGATTATTTTAAGTACAATCAGAGAATAATACACAGTATTCATTTCTTGATTTTTTTTTGTTTTAAACAGTTAACAATTAATATAAGGAATGCATTTCAGTTTTAAAGAACTCAAATTTAGTGAAACCATTTCATCTATGAAATAGAATTTGCATTTAACCAAACTAACATACGACCCCCTTGCATTTTGTACCAGTTTGTGCTATGTTTCCCTGTTTTGACTTTTCAACACAAATGAAAACTCTTAAAGTGGTCACATAAGAAGAATAGAATTGAACTAATTCAAGTGTTTTTTTTTTTTTTAACAAATCATGGTGCTATCATTGTTTATTTTCAGTCTGTTTGACTTATTCATGTAGTACCATGGGAGAGACATGACCACTTTTACCAACTTGTTTTAGAAAAGGATTCTTATAACCAAGTTTGTGGGTTGGTGCCAGTTATATAACCAGGAGTTCTCTGAATTAACTCTCATGTAGAACATGATGCTTATAAAACGACAGGTAATAAAAGATGCTAGTTTGAAGTGAATGTAATACCATTATCACTTGACAATAACTGTGACAAGAAGTTAGGCCAACAAAAGATTTTTTCAGGGAGAAATGTTGTATCACTGACATTGTTTAGCGTTTCTTTAGGGCATGCTCATAATTCAGAGTTTCATTTTCTTTTAAGGGCCCTTCTTTGCCTGCCCCTCTCTCTGCCCTGTCCTTGCAAGACATAAAGAAATTTAATCTTTTTAGTTTAAGAAAAGTTATTTATTTTGTTAAATGGTGCCAGTATATATCTCAAAAGACTGTAGTATGAATTAAATGGAATAATGTTTATAAGGTTACTTTGTAAATTCTAAAAGAACTATACATATTTAAAGTATTCTTATTGCTAGTGTATAAATCATTATGTTTCTAATACAATTTTTAAAATATTTCTGATTGAAAAGTGAATACACTGAATTGAGGAAATTTGGAAAACACTGAAGCAGATTGAGAATAAATTTAAAATGATCTGTACAATTTCTAACCCTCATAGTGTATTTCTTTAAAAATTACCCATGAATTAGAATTTCTGTCTTGTACACATGCACAAATCTGGTATTGGATAAAAAGAAGGGTAAGGCTATTCTTCTGTTAGCAGATATCATTTGATGATTTTAATACTAAGACATATTCCATCTTAGTTTAACACCATAATTAATTCAGTTATTTTCTTACTGGGTTGAAGCCTTACCCATGTTATTATTGATTATTTAATTTCTTTATTATTTGAAAATGTCACGTTTGAGGAGTAGTATTTCATCATTCTTTGAATGATATTTCTTAGATTACCAATCAACATAGTTTTGTATTTGTAGTTTTTATATTTATAATTACATAGTGCTTATAATGGTGTTTGCCTATTTTTTTTTTTTTTTTGGTCTTACACCATTGCTTTGTAAGAATTCTTTCTATATTAAGGAAAATAATCATTGTTGTATAAAGGTTGCAGAGGTTTTTCAGAATGTTGGTTTAGCTTAGAATTTTATGATTTATTTTTGGATGTCCAAAATTTTTGAACTCTCATGTATTTTACCTTATCAATAATTTTAGCCGTTTCTTTCAGACTGAAGGAATATAGTGGATACAGACTTGGAATTGAACTTAAAATCTTTTTTTTTTTTTTTTTTTACTATTTACCTGGACAAATTATTTAATCTTTCTAAACTGAGTTGCTCCATCTATAAAATGGGTAAACTATCACCCACTTGTTAAAGAGTGTTGAATACAGAGATAGTATATGAGAAACACGTCAGAGAGTAACTGATGGATAGTAATTCCTCAAAACATCTGAGTAATGTTTGTGGTATAATACAAAACCGTATGATTATGAGGTTATTCTTAATATGAAGACTTATCTTAAATTATTAGTTTATGTCCTTGTGATTCTGTTAAGGCTTGTTGTTCTTTTCATAATTTCAAAAAGCTTTTATACTATCAATAACATATATACTTTATTTGTCTGGTATAACAGTTGAAGATATTTTGCCCAATTTACCATTTGCTTTTTATGGCTTCCTCTTTTTTTAAATGAAGAAATATAATCAATCTCTATTTTCCTGATTACTTTTATCCTTCTAATATTTTATGATAATATCCTTATAATATTTATGATTATTTTATCCTTAAATTCCCTCTCTATTAAAAATCAGTTAATATTTACCTATATCTCCAATTAATTTTTTTGGTTTCAGGTTTACATCAAGCTCTCTAATTCATCTGAAATTTATTTAGGGACATGATATAAGATAAAGTTCTAATGTTATATGGAATCTGATATAGACAAAATTCTATCACCTACTTCACAGGAATTATAGCTTTTATTTGTCTGTTCTGGTCTTATCACATTGGCTAGAGTTTATATGGCAGTGCTAAATAATAATGATAAGTAGATGTTTTTGTCTTATTCCAAATTTTAATGGACATGCTACAAGGATTTTGTTAGTATTCTGCCATTGGCTCTCAGCTTAAGGTATCCTTCGCGATGTTGAAGAGCATCTTGGTTTTAGTAATTTTGTAGGCATTTTTTATTAGGAATGGACATTTGATTCTAGTAAATGTCATTTTTTGCAACTTAAAAATAGTTGAGAGTCTTTTTCTTCTTGGGCCTACTGCTATGATGTATTGCATGAACAGATTTCCTGACATGAACCATCCTTAAGTGATGTCTTTTGAAGCAACCTGAGTGTGAGAGGAGGGATTTTGTGATCTCATGCCCAGATTATTGTCACATTCTTTTATACTATGTATCTTTCCTTTCAGATGATGTTTGACATTTACCTTCACTTTGGTAACCACTGAGACAGTTGTTGTCATGATATTATTACAGCTGACTTCTGCCAGTAGCTTTTGGAAGTTGTCGTCTCTGTCGAGACAAGCAGGAGAGGCAGTGACAGCAGGGAGATGGGGGGAGCAGCGCCACACTCTTCTTACTCAAAAGGCAATTGACACGGAGTTGTAAGTAATGATTTAGCTTTCTGGTTTGTGGAGACATTTTGTCTTTGAACCAGAGGGCAGAGACTCTGAGGGGGGTGAGGGGTTAACGTGAATCTTTATTGATTTTACTGTTTTCACAGCCAAAATGGGCTCCCCCCACCACCACCATGTGGAGTTCAGGAAATTGCTCCCAGATTCTAGAATTATATTCTTCTCCTCCATCCTCCTACTCTTCCACTTCCCCCACATACCTTGTATTCCCTGATCAATTAGTCTTCGCCCTTTCTGCCCCCACCCCACCCCACCCCACACCTTTTAGTGGAAAATACAGATGGGGCTGCTTGCCAGATGCCATGTTAAATAGAAAACCCTTATAAAGGAAATTGAAGTGGCATTCATTTTAATTTGAATGTTTGCCTTTGCATAGAAACAACAGTTCACTTGTAAGAAAGATAAAATTGGAGAACTCTGTAAGAAAGATTATTGGACCAAATCCTTGATTGACAATTAAACATTTGTTGAAAGGTCAAATAGAATGACTTTCATTTTAAAAGGCCATTGAAGCAAATGTTAAAGAATGGTATGTTTCTAGATGAAACAGCTACCTCAGTTGCTGTATTCAGCTTTGTTTGTAGAGATGGATGCACCCAACGCTTCCCAAGCTGGCCGTCAATCATGTAGTAAAGATATAGGCACTTTAAAGTAGCCATGTATCAATGCAAGATGAAACACTGCTGGATTAGGATGCTCTCCTTGGGAAACTCCTGATTGACAAAAGTAGTACTGCTTTAAGTATTAGCCATATTTTCATGGCCAGAAGTAATAAAGTGGTAGATGGTCTTTATGAAAGGGAAATATTTTACATTTAAAAAGTTGAGTAATTTGTGTGTGTGTTTAGCCGCTCACTTGTATCTGACTCTTTGCAACCCTATGGACTGTAGCCCACCAGGCTCCACTGTCCTTGTGATTTCCCAGGCAAGAATACGGGAGTGGTTTGCCATGCCCTCCTCCAGGGAATCTGCCCAACCCAGGGATCGAACCCATGTTTCCTGTGTCTCATGCATTGGCAGATGGATTCTTTACTGCTGAGCCACCTGCGAAGTCCCTGAGTAATTCTTAGGACTTGCTAACTACAGGATCCAGTTAAGATGAAAAGTGGCTCTACCTAAATGTGAAAGAAAAAAAAAAATTCGATGAGTTGTTAATTGCATCCAAAGTCAGTGCTCTAGTCACCGTCATTTGTAAAGCATCTGAAGAAAAGATGGATTTAGTTCGTGTCTGGGGTCCCACAAATCCCCTGTATCTCTTGCTTGCTTAGGCTTGCACAGTAGAAGAATAATTCAGGATATGCCTATTGCATCCATTATAGATTAGAGTGGAGCCAGAGGGTATGCAAAATAATTTATTCTTTTGAGACCAACTTCATTATAGAGAGGTGGTGGAGAGTTGGAGTTAGGTTGGTGACATTAACTTTGAGTTTTATTGCCATGTCATTTTAAATCAGAGTTTTTACTGCCACTTCTTGGCAGAGCAGTTTGGGCCATGTGTTTATCTCTATTAATATGGTTCCTTATATTGATATACTCACCTTGAAAATAGTGGTGAATTGAATCTTCTAATCTTTATTAAAACACTGTGACAGTGACACCCTTGACCTGCTGAGTCATATTAGTCCTGCTCTCTGACAGGAAGCATGATCTTCTTTATCACCCCCAAGATTGCTGTTTTGGGATGCACATGCTGAATTATGTTACAAGTGATTTGTAGGGAAAGTAGGGGCAGGGGCTTTTGAAGGCAGGCAAACTGAAAAAGCAGGGGCTTCCTAGAGCAGCGAGCTCACCCTGTAATATGACCACTTTCACTGTGCTTCGATTCACTCATTGTGAAATTTAGACGTATTCTTGATTCAAGGGCTTTCCAGGTGGCTCAAGTGTAAAGAATCCACCTTCCAAGGCAGAGGACACAGGCAAGAGAGGTGGATTTGCTCCCTGGGTCGGGAAGATCCCCTGGAGGAGGAAATTGCAACCCACTCCAATATTCTTGCCTGGAAAATCCCATGGACAGAGAAGCCTGCGGGCTACAGTCCATAGGGTTGCAAAAAAGAGTCGAATACGACTAAAGACTGAACATATATACATTCTTGATTTAACCTTATATGAACTAATTATGGATATGTCTGATTTTCCTCTTCATATCAGGAGGGGACTTCTTGACTGAACTACCTCCTCCATGCAGGATAATAATTGTGGTAACAGTCTATATTATTTGAGTGCTTTATCACAGTATTTCATTTTGTCCTCATCACAGGTCTCTGAGAGCAACGTTATTTGTGCTATTCGTTTTATAGGTGAGGAAGATGAGGACTAATTGTGAGGTAGGGAGTGGATATGTCCTAGAGATTTTCACTTTATTTTAAAAATTCAATAGCATGCTAATTAGTGTAAATTACACAGGCTCATGATAGAATGAATCCATATTTTATGTTTGATAAGACAAAGAGAATGCCTTCATTCTTTCAACATGCATTACAGATACTGATTGGCAAAAGGAGACTGGAAAGAGAGTTATATAGAAATTAAATCACATCAGTTTGGTGACAAAAGTCCCTGTCAATCTTGAGTGTTAATCTTCATCAGTGTTAATCCACTGATGAAGCAATTAGTCATCATTAACTGTGTATGTTACTGTTGAACATATTCTGCACAGCAAATACTAGTTCTTTTTGGTCCTGATTTTCAAGGGTTTTTACTGTATTTTTAATAAAATTGTTTATTTGGCTGTGCCAGATCTTAGTTGTTGCATGCAACTGAGCTCTTTAATCGTGGTTGTGGCACATGGGACCTTTAGTTGTGGCATGTGGGATTTAGTTCCCTAATCAGGGATCAAACCCGGGCCCCCTGCATTGGAAGCACAGAGTCTCAACTAGGGAAGTCCCAGTTTTTACTGTATTACTGTCTTGCTATATATATAACTTGTGATTTAGTTTCTTTTTTTTTTTTTTAATTATGTTTGGCTGTGCTGGGCCTTCGTTGCTTCACCAACTTTCTCTAGTTGTGGTGAGCGGGGGCTACTCTTCTTTGTGGTGCTGCGGCATCTCATTGCGGTGGCTTCTGTTGTTGTGGGACATCCTAAGTGGCGCAGAGGTAAAGAATCCGCCTGCCAGTGCAGGAGATGCAAGAGACTTGGGTTCAATCTCTGGGTTGGGAAGATGCCCTGGAGAAGGAAATAGGAACCCACTCCAGTATTGTTGCCTGGATAATCCCATGGACAAAAGAGCCTGTCCTTGGAGTCGCAAAGAGTTGGGCACGACTGAGCATGCTCCCCCTCTTGTAGAGCTGTAGGGCACGTGACTCTGTAGTTTTGGCCCAACAGGCTTAAGTTGTTTGGTGGTATGTGGCATTTTCTCTGATCAGGGACCCAACCCATGTCTCCTGCTTTGACAGGCAGATTCTTATTTAACCGCTGAGCCACCAGGGAAGCCCAGTTTTAGTTTAAAATAAGTTCTTAAGATCCAGGGCTTTTCTTCATTTAGAAAAAGTGTAGAATAGTTTGGGAAGCAGATGTTTAATCAAGTGATTCTCTTCTTTCTTGGAATACTTCGTCTGAGTTGCTTTTGTAGCCTCCAACACAGGCTTTGAACTTCTGTAATGGCATTTTTGGTGTTTGAGGTGGGGTTCTGAAACACTTGCAAGTCATTTTAGTAAACTAGTTAGTTAGTGTGTGCTCAGTCACATAGTCGTGTCAGACTCTTTGCAACCATACACCAGTCTCCTCTGTCTATGGAGTTTTCCAGGCAAGAACACTGGAGTGGGTTGCCATTTAGTTAGTGGCTAGTCCTATTTTAGTTCCAAATCCCAACAATCAAATAAAAAGTAAAACAAACAAACAAAAATTGTGACTATAATGAGACAAAGCTGATTTTCTTAGAAATGTGCATTCTAGGGAGAAATGACTTATTAATATTTTGATCATGTACATAGCACTACTGTTGTAATAAGCATTGTCTCCCACCAAGTTACTTTTTAAAAGATTTTTATTTTTAAATTAAAAAATTTAATTTATTGGAGTATGTTTGATTTACAGTGTGTTGGTTTCAGACGTTGGAGAAGGCAATGGCACCCCACTCCAGCGCTCTTGCCTGGGAAATCCCATGGACGGAAGAGCCTGGTGGGCTGCAATCCATGGGGTCGCTAAGAGTCGGACACAACTGAGCGACTGCACTTTCACTTTTCACTTTCATGCATTGGAGAAGGAAATGGCAACCCACTCCAGTGTTCTTACCTGGAGAATCCCAGGGACTGGGGAGTCTGGTGGGCTGCCATCTATGGGGTCGCACAGAGTCGGACACGACTGAAGTGACTTAGCAGCAGCAGCAGCAGCAGCAGCATTCACTGACACTGAGAACAATTCTGCTGTTCATTTGCTCAGTTATGTCTGTCTCTCTGTAACCCCATGGACTGTAACCCACCAGGTTTCTCTGTCCATGGGCTTCTCCAGTCAAGAACACTGGAGTAGTTGCCATTTCCTCCTCCAGGGGATCTTCCGACCCATGGATCGAAGCCAGGTCTCCTGTATTCATTACCATCTGAGCCACCAGGGAAGCCCATATGTTTGTTTTTGATATCTGTGAGTCTGTTTCTGTTTTGTAAATATTTTTACATGCAATCTATTTTTTTAAATGATACAAATAAAATTTATATCATTAAAAAATTAGATTTCACATATCAGTGATATCATACAATATTTGTCTTTCTCTAACTTCAGTTCAGTTCAGTCGCTCAGTAGTGTCCGACTCTTTGCAACCCCATGAATCCCAGCATGCCAGGCCTCCCTGTCCATCACCAACTCCCGGAGTTCACTCAGACTCACGTCCATCAAGTCAGTGATGCCATCCAGCCATCTCATCCTCTGTCGTCCCCTTCTCCTCCTGTCCCCAATCCCTCCCAGCATCAGAGTCTTTTCCAATGAGTCAGCTCTTCACATGAGGTGGCCAAAGTACTGGAGCTTCAGCTTTAGCATCGTTCCTTCCAAAGAAATCCCAGGGTTGATCTCCTTCAGAATGGACTGGTTGGATCTCCTTGCAGTCCAAGGGACTCTCAAGAGTCTTCTCCAACACCACAGTTTAAAAGCATCAATTCTTCGGCACTCAGCCTTCTTCACAGTCGAACTCTCACATCCATACACGACTACTGGAAAAACCATAGCCTTGACTAGATGGACCTTAGTCGGCAAAGTAATGTCTCTGCTTTTGAATATGCTATCTAGGTTGGTCATAACTTGTCTTCCAAGGAGTAAGCGTCTTTTAATTTCATGGCTGCAGTCACCATCAGCAGTGATTTTGGAGCCCAAAAAAATAAAGTCTGACGCTGTTTCCACTGTTTCTCCATCTATTTCCCATGAAGTGATGGGACCGGATGCCATGATCTTCGTTTTCTGAATATTGAGCTTTAAGTCAACCTTTTCACTCTCCTCTTTCACTTTTATCCAGAGGCTTTTTAGTTCCTCTTCACTTTCTGCCATAAGGGTGGTGTCTGCATACCTGAGGTTATTGATATTTCTCCTGGCAGTCTTGATTCCAGCTTGTGTTTCTTCCAGTCCAGCATTTCTCATGATGTACTCTGCATAGAAGTTAAATAAGCAGGATGACAATATACAGCCTTGATGTACTCCTTTTCCTATTTGGAACCAGTCTGTTGTTCCATGTCCAGTTCTAACTGTTGCTTCCTGGCCTGCATACAGATTTCTCTAACTTACTTCGTTTAATATGATGATCTCTAGGTTGCTGAAGTGATAATCTCATCCATGTTGCTGCAGATGACATTGTTTCATTCTTCTTTATAGCTGAGTAATAATCCAGTGTGTGTGTGTGTGTGTGTGTGTGTGTGTGTGTGTGTGTGTATGTATGTGTGTGTATACCACATCTTCTTTATCCATTCTTTTGTCAACAGACATTTATATTGCTTCCATGTCTTCGTTATTGTAAATAGCCCCAAAGTATATGTGCACACCAGTGTTCATTGCAGCACTATTTACAAAAATTACTTTTAAGGATACTTTTCTTCAGTCACACGTGTCTTGATTTGTTTATTTAAAAAATATATTTATTCATTTATAATAAGTACCCCCTTTGCTAAGGTTCATCCATTTTAATGGTCTTATTTTGAAATAAAATTAAGGATATTTGAAATTGAGTAGCAGTTGCAAACTTGGGGAAATAGCTCTGAAGAGCTAGTTGACATATTGTTGAGTTCCAGTAAAGCTCAGCCCACATTACATCTGTGAGCACCATGTGTGTCTTCATTGGAATATGCCCAGGAAACCCTCAGATCATTTCAGTCTGAAAAAAAGACTCACATACTGAATATGAGGCTTAATTTTGTTGGAAAGAAGGAAAGTTTCAAAATAATGAGAAAGCCTTTGGTTATACTGTAATGTCCTATAGGATCAATAACTTATTTTAAATAATATTAAGCTCTATAGTTCTGCTTTCATTTAAGGTATAGAAAGCCACAAGAAGACACTGCTCCCACTTTAACCATGAGAAAAAGATGCCTAATGTACAATATCATGCCTCTTTTTTGTCCCATTGGAGATCTGAGTTCTAAAGGCGCCTGGTGATCTAAATCCCTAGGAGAGAAGAGACGCATCATGGTCAGTTTAGTTCAGTTCAGTCGCTCAGTCATGTCCGAGCCTTTGTGACCCCATGGACTGCAGCACGCCAGGCTTCCCTGTCCATCACCAACTCCAGGAGTTTACTCAAACTCATGTCCATTGAGTCGGTGATGCCAACCAGCCACCTCATCCTCGTCCTTCTCCTCCTCCCTTCAATCTTTCCCAGCATCAGAATCTTTTCCAGTGAGTCAATTCTTCGCATCAGGTGGCCAAAGTATTGGAGCTTCAGCTTTAGCATCAGTCCTTCTATTGAATATTTAGGACTGATTTCCTTTAGGATAGACTGGTTGGATCTCCCTGCAGTCCAAGGGACTCTCAAGAGTCTTCTCCAACACCACTTTCAAAAGCATCAATTCTTCGGTGCTCAGCTTTCTTCACAGTCCAACTCTCACATCCATACATGACCACTGGAAAAACCATAGCCTTGACTAGACGGACGTTTGTTGGCAAAGTAATGTCTCTGCTTTTGAATATGCTATCTAGGTTGGTCATAACTTGTCTTCCAAGGAGTAAGCATCTTTTAATTTCATGGCTAAAGTCACCATCTGCAGTGATTTTGGAGGGCCAAAAAATAAAGTCTGACACTGTTTCCACTGTTTCCCCATCTGCTTCCCATGAAGTGATGGGACTAGATGCTATGATCTTAGTTTTCTGAATGTTGAGCTTTAAGTCAAACTTTTGACTCTCCTCTTCCACTTTCATCAAGAGGCTTTTTAGTTCCTCTTCACTTTCTGCCATAAGGGTGGTGTCATCTGCATAGCTGAGGTTATTGATATTTCTCCTGGCAGTCTTGATTCCAGCTTGTGTTTCTTCCAGTCCAGCGTTTATCATGATGTATCTGCATATAAGTTAAATAAGCAGGGTGACAATATACAACCTTGATGTACTCCTTTTCCTATTTGGAACCAGTCTGTTGTTCCATGTCCAGTTCTAACTGTTGCTTCCTGACCTGCATACAGGTTTCTCAAGAGGCAGGTCAGGTGTTCTGGTATTCCCATCTCTTTCAGAATTTTCCATAGTTTCTTGTGATCCACACAGTCAAAGGCTTTGGCATAGTCACTAAAGCAGAAATAGATGTTCTTCTGGAACTCTCTTGCTTTTTCCATGATCCAGTGGATGTTGGCAATGTGATCTCTGGTTCCTCTGCCTTTTCTAAAACCAGCTTGAATATCTGGAAGTTCATGGTTCACGTATTGCTGAAGCCTGGCTTGGAGAATTTTAAGCATTACTTTACTAGCATGTGAGATGAGTGCAATTGTGTGGTAGCTTGAGCATTCTTTGACATTGCCTTTCTTTGGGCTTGGAATGAAAACTGACCTTTTCCAGTCCTGTGGCCACTGCTGAGTTTTCCAAATTTGCTGGCATATTGAGTGCAGCACTTTCACAACATCATCTTTCAGGATTTGAAATAGCTCTAGTGGAATTCCATCACCTCCACTAGCTTTGTTCATAGTGATGTTTTCTGAGGCCCACTTGACTTCACATTCCAGGATGTCTGGCTCTAGGTGAGTGATGACACCATTGTGATTATCATGGTCGTGAAGATCTTTTTTGTACAGTTCTTCTGTGTATTCTTGCCACCTCTTCTTAATATCTTCTGCTTCTGTTAGGTCCATACCATTTCTGTTCTTTATCGAGCCCATCTTTGCATGAAATGTTCCCTTGGTATCTCTAATTTTCTTGAAGAGATCTCTAGGCTTTCCCATTCTGTTCTTTTCCTCTATTTCTTTGCATTGTTCGCTGAGGAAGTCTTTCTTATCTCTCCTTGCTAGTCTTTGGAACTCTGCATTCAGATGCTTATACCTTTCCTTTTCTCCTTGGCTTTTCGCTTGTCTTCTTTTCACAGCTATTTGTAAGTCCTCCCCAGACAGCCATTTTGCTTTTTTTGCATTTCTTTTCCATGGGGATGGTGTTGCTCCCTGTCTCCTGTACAATGTCACGAACCTCCATCCATAGTTCATCAGGCACTCTATCTATCAGATCTAGGCCCTTAAATCTATTTCTCACTTCCACTGTATAATCATAAGGGATTTGATTTAGGTGATACCTGAATGGTCTAGTGGTTTTCCCATTAGTTGGATAGGTATAGAAAATAACCGTCCTAGCCCTGCACTGACGGTGGATAAAGCCCATCTGTACCAAGGGAGGTACAAGATTGAAGGCAGGAGGAGAAGGGGACAACAGAGGACGAGATGGTTGAATGGCATCACTGACTCAAAGGACATGAGTTTGAGCAAACTCTGAGAGATAGTGAAGGACAGTGAAGCCTGGTGTGCTACAGTCCACTGGGTTGCAAAGAGCTGGACACAACGGAGTGACTGAACAACAACAACCAAGGGAGGAGTGGGGATTCCACTTATGCCCAGGATCTGAACTGATATTAACCAGGGGTCTGCCATAGCTAGGGAGGAGCAGGCAGGGACCTATGATCCTCCAGTGATGCAGGGTAGAGACTGGCTGTCATTCATGGGTCGAGAAGGTAGGGATGCTGAGAAAGCCTCACCTCTGAAGCTTAGGTGACAAGGTCTGTCAAAGACATGTGCAACAGGAGAATAAAGGAAACTCCTTTTGACCCTACCATGTATTGGTGTGGACTGGAACACTAAGAAAAACCACTGCTGTTACTCCAGATCTCTCACTAAACATAAGGTAGCTGGAATCCACTGCTAGAGAAATTCATAGTATTTGCTGTACCTTGTTACTATAGCAACAACAAAACACTCATCCACTTCAGATTAACACAGCCACTCACAATAATAGCCTGATAACACAAGACAGGTGCCCCTCCCAGAAGTAAATTCATTTACCTTAGTCTCAGCTGCTCTTTTACATATAGTGTTTTGCATTTAATCAAAACTCATAGATATGCAAAAGGAATGGAAAAGTAAATTGACTTAGCAGAGAAAAAGCAGTCAACAGAACCAGACCTAGGAATGTCCAGGATGTTGTAACTATCAGATTGAAAGTTAAAAAATGGCTATTAATTATAAAAAAAAAAAAACATAGGGGAAAATGGATATGGGATTATATGGGAACTCTTTATACTACCTTCTCGATTTTTCTGTAAATCTGAAACTTTTCTAAGATAAACTTTATTAAAAATTATATTGTTAAAGAATGTATTTAAAATATATTATTAAGGAAATAAAAGTTTAAGCCAGAGACTGAAAGAATTTGCAAAGTGCTTGTCGGATTAAAGGACTGATGCTGAAGCCGAAGCTCCAATACTTTGGCCACTTGATTGAAAGAACTGACTCATTGGAAAAGACCTTGATGCTGGGAAAGATTGAAGACAGGAGGAGAAGGGGACAACAGAGGATGAGATGGTTGGATGGTTGGATGGCATCACTGACTGGATGGAAATTAGTTTGAGCAAGCTGTGGGGGTTGGTGATGGACAGGGAGGCCTGGCATGCTGTAGTCCATGGGATTGCAGAGTTGGAAACAACTGAGCGACTGAACTGATGAACTAGGCAACTAGAATATAGAAAGAACTCTAACAATTCACCAATAGGAAGAAAATCATTTCAGCAGGAAAATAGACAAACATTTTGACCTTCACTAAAGATTTATGGATTGCAATTATGCACATGAAAAGATGCTCGACATCATTAGTCATTAGAGAAATGCAGAGTAAAACCACTGTGAGATACTGTTAGAATGGCTAAAATGAAAAAGCCTGTCAAAACCAAGCACTGTTAAGAATATAAAGCAAGTAGAATGCACATTTCTGATAAGAACGCAGAATGGCCCAGCCTCTTTGGAAAACAGTTTGGCAGATTCTTATGAAGGTACTCATAAGCTTACCACACAACCAACCAGCCTCATTCATAGCTGTACCCAAGAGACGTTAAACGTATGTCCATACAAAAATACATAGAAGCTTTGTGCATGGGTATACATAGAAGCTTTACTGAAAATAGTCCCAAACTGGAACCAGCCCAAATCTTCATCTGCTTGTGAGTGTATAAACAGATTGTCATATATCCATACTGTGAGATACTACCAAACAAGAAAAAGGAACAAATAGCTGCCCCTTGGCAATAACCTCGGAAGCCTTATGCAAGATGAAGGGAGCCAGATTCAGAAGACTACATAGTGTATTCTTCCATTTGTATGATATTCTAGAAAAGACAAAAGTATAGTGACAGAAAAAAAGATCAGTGATTGCCTTGGGCTGGGATGGAGGGATGGGAATGACTGCCAGAGGGCACGTGGAAAATTTTTGAGATGATGAAAATGTTATATATTTTATTGTGGTTGTGGTTTCATGACTGTATATGTCTGTCAAAACTCATTGAGCCAAATAGATTAAAAGGATACACTATTGTATGCAAATTATATTTAAACAGACCTATCCCCAAATGCTAGTATACTCTAGAAGGACACATAGTAAGGTCTTAGAAAAAATTTAAAATATAATTTTAAGATCATGTGATACTTTCTGTTTACAGTAATGCTGTGCTATGTGAGGAGGGTTGGATAAGTTACTGCTCTTCTTGGGGCCTTATTTTCCTTATCTGTAAAATGGGATAGCAATCCTTGATACCTTATATGAATTTTTTGTGAGCATTTAAATATACACACAAAGGACTTAGGAAAATTCCCAGAACACAGTAAGGACTCAAATATTGTTATCTCTGTGTTGCTTTAGCAATTGAATGTAATATGGGACAGAAGACTTAGCTCTCCATGTGTTCTTGATGACCAGAAGAATCTAGATAAATATTACTATTGCTCACTGAAAAACTGCAACCTAAAAGTTGAGGATTATGTTTTATTTAGTGGACTTACTGGATATAGCCTCTCAGATAACTTGGAGAGGAGGTAAGGGAGGTAAGGGTCCGAAGAGGTAAGTGAGGAGCCCAGGATATATAGGAGATTTTTCCAAAAAAAAAAAAAAAATCAAAACCAAACCAAACAAAAATCCAGGTAGTCAAAATATCAAAAGATGACTGCTAATTAAAGAAAAAACAGACACCTCAAGTTAATGAGTTTAGCACTTTTCTCTGTATGGGAAGATGCAAGAGTCTGGGCTTGTTCAAATTACTCCTTTGATATGCAGTTTAACTATCTGGGCCAGTGTCCTGTTTTTCTCCAGCCTGTGTTCCCCTTAGGTACACCATCAAGGGTGGCTGAAGAGGTTGATGACTTGATGGCTGCAGCACCCTTTGTTTACTGAAAGGCAGGCGCCATTCTTTGTCCATGCTGGTTTACTACAAAATTGATGTTTGCTTCTGCTGTGCATAAATTCATTTCTGCATTCATTTGAAATTTTTTGACTGGGCATTCTCTCTCTGATAGTCTTTGTTTGTTAGGTGGTGGAATTATCTTGAGGAATAAGACTCAGTCTGTGCTCTCAAGAACTTATTATGAGAACAGACCACTCAGTAGGGAATTACAATGCCCTGACTGTGATAAATGCTGTGAGTAGGTGTGGGAGCCTGTTATGAGAGCCAGTGGAGTGGGTATCTGATATGGAAAGCAGGAAGATCTTATGGAGGAGGTGATGATGTGGTTGACCCCTGATGCGAGCTAGTCATCAGTTGGCCTGTTTGCGAGTGGAAATACATTTTTAAAAGTTCATGGAACACCCATACAGAGAGAATAGAACCTTAAAAAACAGAACTCAATCTGTATAAATAGGATTCAGTCTTTAAGTAAAATCAGTTGATATCCAGAATGTACATAGCTAGAGCTTACAAAGGATCTGATTCAAACCTTTTCCCATTTGTGACTTGGCATCACTGTTAGTCATAATGGAAAGGTCAGACTTAAACCACAGCCCTCAAATTCCTAAAGAGAGCAGTTAAGATGGTAAGTTGAGATGTGAACCATGGTGGTTGGTTTTTGTGTGGGCAAAATCAGCTGAAACCTGTGTTACAGAGTCTCATGAAGAGGGAAGCATCTGTCAACCTGTGTTAGAGAAGTGCTGGTTATTGTCAGTGTCCCTGAATGTGCTTCACAAATTCTGCTGCTTTTTAAGGATCAGTCTGTTGATATGCTTACCTACAGGTAGAAAGGCACAACCGAGACAGCCAGTATGCCATCTGGAAAGCTAGATGGTTTATGATGTTCATTTCAGTTCAGTTGCTCAGTTGTGTCTGACTCTTTGCGACCATGTGGACTGTAGCCCACCAGGTTCCTCTGTCCTTGGGATTATATAGGCAAGAACACTAGAGTGGGTTGACATTTCCTCTTCCAGGGACTTATTCAGTGTAGGATGCAGCTGGGCTGGGTTTTTGAGGTGCTTTGCTTTAGTGCTAGGGAGTGTAGAATCTATTCCATTGCGTGGGACAGTGCTAGGGAGTGTAGAATTTATTCCATTGCGTGGGACCTGGCAGATATGTTTGACCAGGACAGTTACCTAAACCTATTTATTTTACAAAGCTTCTTCATGCTTTCACCTTTCTTTGTTTTCTCCCCTGTTATCTCCTCAGGAATTCTGATTCTCTTTCTCCACAAGCATCAGCTTATTTGGTTCCACCCTACCCTCCAACTTTGGGGCTTTGATTTAAAATACTGTCTCCCATATTTCTCTAATGATAATCAACTACTTTTCCTTTTTGTTGGTCAAAAGCATATAATTCAGGATATTCCTGCAAGGGTTGAACAAGGATTTAATTGCTAAACTGTATTAGTTGACTGGGGCTGCTATAACAAAATACCACAGAGTGGGTGATTTAAACAACAGGAATTTATTTCCTCACAGTTCTGGAGGCTGGAAGTCCAAGGTCAAGGTGTGGGCAGGGTTCATTCCATTCTGAGGACTCTTCTTGGCTTGCAGATGGGTCTCCTCTCTGTGCGTTGTCTGTATCCTAATCTTCTGATCGCCTCTTATAAGGGCACCAGGCCTATTGGATGAGAGCCCATCCATATGACCTTATTATCCTGTAATTACCTCCTAAAGGCCCTATCTTCAGTACAGTCATATTCTGGAATCCTGGGGCTTAGGACTTCAACATGTGAATTTTGGGCAGGACACAATTCAACCCATAACACTGATGTAAGGGGGTTGCATCTATATTCTACCACCTGACAGGCAGTCATGCTGTTGGGGTTTAAGTCATGTGTTGGGATCTGAGCCTAGCTCTAAGGCTGAAAGTAGCTAGTTGCTCAGAAGCTGATGGATCTAGGTGGTTGCGTAGTGAAGGTGATCCGTTCTGAAGAGCTCAGTCTCTCCCAAATCCAGAAGCAGTCCTTATTACAATAGTTTTAAGTAAGTTTGAAAAGGAAGAAGGTAAGTCCATAGCATAATTGTGTGATATTTACTAGAGAACAACCAACTAAGCAAGTGCTCAATAGCATATATAGTTGATGAGATGCCAGGCTCTCAAGTCAGACACCCTGGGCTCCATCATTTTTTAATCTGTGTGACCTCCAACAGATGGCTTAATCTAGCTCTGCCACTCTTTTATTGTCTATAAATGAAAGATAATGTTCCCTACCTTATAAGATTGTTCTGAAGATTAAAGGAAAAAATGTATACCAAGCATTTATCACAGTGCTTGGTACATAGTAAGCACTCAGGAAGTTAACTAATATGTGTTCAGTGTTTAGCTGCTGTTAGAGATGAAAATGGTGAATCTTTTCACGGGCATGTTAACAGTAGAACTATTAGCCAAATATTTGTCTTTCCAGCCATATTTGTATAAATAAACTTTTTCTTATATATTTTAAAAATATTATAAATATGGTTCTGGTAACCTTATCAAATAATGTGTACTTTTTATTCTTGTGTACACTGTAATATTTTTGAAAAATAGCTCTCCTTGGCCTTAATCCAGCAATTTGAGAAATATCAATTTAGATGTAACTTCCGTTTCAGTCCAGTCACTCAGTCGTGTCCCACTCTTTGCGACCCCATGGACTGCAGCACGCCAGGCCTCTCTGTTCCTCACCAACTCCTGGAGTTTATTCAACTCACGTCCACTGAGTTGGTGATGCCATCCAACCATCTCATCCTCTGTATTCCCCCTCTCCTCCTGCCTTCAATCTTTCCCAGCATCAGAGTCTTTTCCAATGAGTCACTTCTTCATATCGTGTAGCCAAAGTATTGGAGTTTCAGCTTCAGCAGCAGTCCTTCCACTGAATATTCAGGACTGATTTCCTTTAGGATTGACTTAGGTAGATTTATCTTCTAGAATTAAACATTTGATTCTGTTAACAGTATAAATTTAATTGTCTTTCTTATGTGGTATAGATGCAAATAAGTTATTTCTTTGTATTGTTAAGATACCCAGAACAATTGGACACCAGTACCATTTCGTTACAGATAATGTTATAGGAAGCTTTGCATAAAGAAACGATGGCATTCGCAGAAAATGCTGAATAAACTTACTAGTAATTATTTTCTTGAACCTTTTGTACTTTCCGCCTACTTCTTCCCATTTTAAGCAAAGCAATTTATTATTAATGCTTTTCATACCACTTTGCTAGTCCTATACTCACTTTAGCATATTTTGAAACATCCAATAAAAATGAGTTGGGCACTTATAAATACTTTTTAATATATGGCTATTTTTTTTTTCTTTTTAACAAAGGGATTGAACTTCATTTTGGCCACTGGTGCTTCAGCAATGGCCACAGAAGGGAAGAGCTATATGGCTATTTTGAATAATATCATAAAATAATTCTTTCAGTAGTTGCCCAGTTTATACAATGCAAATGGTAACTGAGATACTTACGATTTGTATTGCATGTTTAAAAGAATAAAGTTAGCAGAAAAAGTTTGTTAGTTTTAGAAACAGATTGAAAGGACGTTTAAAAATATCATAAATAGTTGGGACTCTTCAGCATCTTTTTTTTCCCCTTAAGATAGATTAGTCTTTACCACATACGGAAAAGGTACTTTCTAATATTTATAGTCTCCTTTAAAAAATCCTACAAACAGAGCTATCCAGCAAACATACTCAGAGGTTCTGCCACAGGAAAGGAAATATTTGTTCTTTGTGATTGGGATTTTTCTTTAGCAATAATTACCATAAGGACAAATATCGTATGATCCTGCTTATAATGTGGAATCTAAAAAAATGGTACAAATGAGCTTATTTACAGAATAGAAACAGAGTTATAGGTATAGAACACAATCTAATAGCTACTGGGGGAAACAGGTTAGGAATAGCTTGGGAATGACCTATACACACTGTTACATACGAAATAGATAACTAATAAGGACCTACTGTATAGCACAGAGAACTCTACTTAGTATTCTGTAATGACCTATATAGGAAAAGAATCTAAAAAAGAGTGGATATGTGTATAACTGATTCACCTTGCTGTACAGCAGAAAGCAACACAACATTGAAAATCAGCTGTGTGCTATGTGTGTGCCTAGTCGTGTCCGACTCTTTGCGACCTCATGAACTGTAGCCCACCAGGCTCTTCTGTCCAAGGGATTTTTCAGGCAAGAATACTGGAGTGGGTTTCCATTTCCTTTTCTGGGGTATCTTCCCTGCCCAGGGATCGAACCCATGTCTCCTGCTTTGCCAGGCAGATTCTTTAACTGCTGAGCCATCCAATAAAAAATGAAAAAAAAATTAACCTTTTAAACTATAAGTAGAGGTGACTAGGAAAGGAATCAGGTTAATATTAGTGTAGGAGATTTTTTAGTAATAGTTACTTACCAAAACAGGCTTGTACACGTGTGTCACATACACACATGCACATTTTTCTTGTTGGCATTTACCTTGGAGCAGGGCCGGTGGGCAGTGTGCAGGAGGCAGGTGCAGAGAGCTTTTTATAAGTGATAGGGCATGTCAGTTCTCATTTCCTTTCTGCAGAGAAGTGCAAAGTGAAACAGCCCATGGTACCCTCTGGGGCCTGCCCACTCCTTCCTTTTGCTGGCATCCTAGAAACGTGCCATCCAGCCCCCACCCCTGCCTTCTCAACCACAACTGGCTGGTAGTTTTGCTTTTTAAATCTTTGTGATGACTATTGTGAAATTAATTAATTAAGCAGAACAAACAGTGAGAAGCAAACCTTACAAAGGCTTTGCTGAAATGCTAAGGATCACCAACTAAAAGGCAGAAAGCAGGGGTGTAGAGTGGCTTGGGGTGGAGTTGAGGAATTGGCGAGATGCATGGCCAGGCTGTGCTTCCTGAACACTGGGAGAAAAGTCCTTGGTTCTGAGCTCTGGGCATTTTGCATAACCAGCCTTCTTTGCAATTTCTGCCATTTGACATCTTAATCTGTTATTCTAAGAACTACCAAATCACATTACACAGATCCAAGTTAATCCAAGTTAACCTCTGAACTTGACCTACTTTCATTTAGAATTAGCCTTATTTAAAATTGTAAACTACTGTCTTGACTGTGGCATGTTAAACAGTGTTCTGTTTATGAAACATGCCTTTTCCTCCCCACTGTAGATCCCTTCTGGCTTGAGAAGTCTATAACAAAGCCAGAATATACATTTCAATTATCCCAGGGCAGTTGAACTTTCAAGGATTTAAAAATAATGTATATATTTTTCTTTTCCATTTTGGAGACCAAAGAGATTCTTTAGGATTTAAAACGCTCAATTGATTTTTGTTCTAATGTTTCTGAAAAAAATTTAAACTTGTTTTTGTGAATGAAGTCCAGTCCACATATAAAATCTACACTCAAGTCACAATAGTTATGATTATGTAAATTGTAAAAGTGAATTTGGCACAACACTTGAAATATTCTGCCTGAAATTGCAGTACATAATTGTAATCTAAGATGACTGTCAGGATAGTTGCTCTTTTAAGTCTTTTCAGTCTATAAGATGTGAAGGCAGGCCCTTGTCTTATTTACCTCTTCAGCCCCAAGGCAGGACACCATGCCTGGTGCCTGGCAGGCACCCATTCAATAGAATGTGCGCTAAGAGGACACTTGCCTCCATTTTCATCTTGCTCATTAATTTCAACAAACGAGTAACCAACATTCAGGTCAGAACCATGCTCTTTATTATTATGGGTTGGTTTCCAACACAAGCGTTCAGCCCAAAGCAACAAAAGCATATTGTGAGAATCACTTGGGTATTATGGAATTTACCATAAGGGATGTAAGTGTTAGTTGCTCAGTCATGCCCGACTCTTTGCTACTCCATGGCCTGCAGCCCACCAGGCTCCTGTGTCCATGAGATTTTCCAGGCAAGGATACTGGATATCTTTCTTTTTGTAAGTGATGTGCTATGCATCATTTATATCAGTTACATATGTAATATGTTTATGAATGTATCTGTGTGCATTCATTTCCCCACTATGAAAGTGAAAGTCGCTCAGTCGTGTCTGACTTTTTGCGACCCCATGAATTTTACAGCCCATGGAATTCTCCTGACCAGAATACTGGAGTAGGTAGCCATTTCTTTCTCCAGGGCATCTTTCCAACCCAGAGGCTGAACCAGGGTCTCCTGCATTGCAGGTGGATTCTTTACCAGCTGAGCTACTACGGAAGCCCTTGCAGCTTGTTGTGGTTCAGCAGCGCCGTGCCCTGCTGGCTCATGGTCGCCGGCCCGGGTCCCCGCCGCTCCAACTGCGGCTACCAGTTCCCGGCTACCACTTCCCTGCCGGCACCTGCGCACTGCCTTTGTTTGTCCTGCCTGCTGGAGAGCCAGTTATTAACTATTAACTGCACTCCACTGAGGAGGCCTTATTGTGTGAGTTACTTTTAGGATTTTAAGTAGTCAAGGTTAACTGAAGTTCTTCTGAGCTGAGATTTTACACACCTGCCATGCAGCCTGTTCCCAGGAATGGTCAGACCTTGGGCAGGGGAGGAGTCTGGTGGCACTGCCGGAGGTAGGGTGGGCAGGTTAGGAGCTCAGACTCCAACTGAGGGACCAGCCCCCCCCACCATCTGTGGAACCCAGGGATGGAGCCAGGTCTTTTGGAGATGAAGGTTTGTCAAATTGAGTGGGTGGGCCACTTTTAAGGAACAAAATGCACAATTAGGTCAAAGGCCTGGGAAAAGCCCAGGTAAGAAGCCCGGAGGCTTCTGTGTGTCTGTGTTAGTCACTCAGTCATGTCCGACTCTTTCTGACCTCATGGGTTATAGCCTGCCAGGCTCCTTTGTCCATGAGACTTTCCAGTCAAGAATACTGGAATGGGTTGCCATTTCCTTTTCTAGGGGATCTTCCTGATCCAGGGATCGAACCCAGGGACAGAACCCAGGTCTCCTGCATTGAGGGCAGATTCCTTACTATTTCAGCCACCAATGAAGCCTTCATGGCAGACCTGACTTTGATCAAGTAAAGGGAGCATTTTAGGGATCAGGCAAAGCTCTCGGGGATTGCAAGACATGATACCCAGGAAGCTTAGTGGTGGCAAAAGACAGGAAGAGACTTACTGAAAAAAGGTGAGGAGTCTATATTAGAGGATCAGAGTAAATCAGTAGGGTGTGTGCATGGTGTGTGTGTTTGTGCATGTATGTGTGGAGAGAAAAAGAAGGAGGGAGTGAGAGTCTGATTTATTTTAAGGCATTGGCCCACATGATTGTGGGGGCTGGCGTTTCTAAACCTTTGGGCCAGGCTGGAGACTCAGGAAAGAGCTGATGTTATGGTCTTGAGTCCAAAGTCAGCCTGAAGACAGAACTTCTTCATTCTTGGGAGACTTCCGCTTTTTCTCTTAAGACTTTAAACTAACTGGATGAGACCCACCCATGTTGTTCAGGCAAAACTGCTTTAGTCTGTTGTAGGTTGATTTAAATTTTAACCACATTAAAAAAAAAATATCTTCATAGCAACGTCCAGACTGTCTTGGGGCACCATAGCCAAGCCACATTGATACAGAAAATGAACCATCACAAAGCCCAGTGTGAACTTGGACACAATAAAGGGTGGGAGGGGGCAGGTCACCTCCCGCCACGGTGTGACGGTCTGCCATACCTGGCATGCAGTAGAACGACACAGGTGGATTTTGGGGGGATTCATCTCTGCTTTGCTATTGGCTGCTTTAGTTTGGGGTCCTGAGTGAGGGGAATCCTTTAGCCTTTTCAGCCTGAGTTTCCTTCCATATAAAATAACAGTATTTGTAGAGACATGCTATGTCAGAAGTGAAAGGGCTGGGTTTTCAACTTTTTTGTAGTACCTTTTATGAAGCAAAAATCTCATAAGGAGTTCCCAAGCAGAGTTAGTAGGAGCTTGTCTGAAAGAACAGTTAGGGCAAGGAGTAAGAGTCAGATAGCACAGCAGGTTGGGTAGCTCATTGGTTTGAGAATCACCGATTCGTGTCATTCTAACCCTCTTTCCCATCCTGGCTTTGACAACATCAAGATTTGACATCACAGTTCTCCTGGCTGCAAAATTGGCTAGAAAATTCTCTGTTGAAAGTTGTGTCATTTGCCCTGGGTTGCACTGATTTGCTTAAACACAAGTGTACATTTTGACATCTAGAAACATTTTTTTATGATTTTAAAGGAGAATTTCCTCTGCTCAGTCCTCTGGAGAAAGTTCTAGTGAGAGCAAGTGAGAAATTTAGAAAAAAAGTTTATTTGTGTATAGTGGATTTAAGATGTTGTGTTAGTTTCTAGTGTGTGCAAAGTGAATTGAATTAATTATACATCTGCATATAACCACTCTTTATTATTTTCCTATATAGGTCATTACTGGATAGCAAAGTCAGAATTATAGAACTTACTTGAACTTATATAAAAGTGAGAAAATTTTAATTAAAAAAAAATTACTATCAGAGTCTTTGCTTTGCCATATGTATAGGTTTGATTTGCTTGGAGCCGAACTGGATATTATGACAACATTTAGGTCTAAATAACTTGAGGAAGAGCATCTAAACCTAAAATTATGGAACTCTTGAGTACTGGGAATTATGGGCAGTTTTTAAAAATACTTCAGTACGATGAGGGCATGATTTCTGTTGATGAACTTACAGTTATAAGAAAAAGTTATGAAATATTACATGTGTAACTTAAGTGATAGCTTAAGGCAGCAACAATGGGGAAAGCAGGGGGGCTGCTAGTTGAACTGAGTTTAGAATAAGGAGAATGAATCCTTCAGGGTGGGGTAATCTGGGAATTTCTAACATAAAGGATGAAATTTGAGTCAAGTTTAGATACGAATTGAGAGGAGGAATGGAGGCATTCCAGGAGAACGTGAAATATAAGCAAACACGTATAAGCAGTGGGAAAGGAATGTTCAAGGGAGAGCAAAATCCTTTTTTTTTTTTTAAAGTATATTCAAAAATAAGATACTCAGAGGAGATTAAGGCCCTTCAGATGCCAGTGCATTGTGATTGGAAAATTATAATGCATGCAGTTTATAAAAAGGCTCCCTATGGTGGCACAACCTCATTAAAAGAAAATTCTTGGTTTTGCAGGGCTGTAACCTCTATAGCAGACATTAGGCAAATTAGTTGGAGTTAGTATATAGGAAATTTAATTTTAATAGGATGGTTACACTGCATGCTCAACCTTGTGATGTAAATAGTAAATACTATAACTACACAGATACGTGCATTCATGTGAATGCCAGTATTTATGGAATACATTTAAGAGGCAGTTATTACATCATTAGCTGTTAAACTTACACATAAAGTTATGTTCATAATATCACCATCCCTTCCAGTGGCTTGGTGGCCCATCCTGTGTTCATTGCTCAAACGTGCACCGACAAGAATGTTGGCATTATAAACTTTTTGTAAATGGAGTGACATCCTTTGGTCATTTTTAATAAGGAGATTGATGCTGCTGTTGTGGGGACTGTTGCAGTCCCCATCGCATCTGATTGGTGAGGGTGGCTATGGCAGTGATTTTCTTGTTGATCAGTCTCTAAGCCCTGTCTGACTCTTTGCGACCCCATGGACTGCAGCATGCCAGGCTCCCCTGTCCTCCACTATCTCCTGGAGTCTGCTCAAATTCATTTAAAGAGTCACTGATATTGTCTAACCATCTCATCCTCTGCTGCCCCTTCTCCTCTTGCCCTCAATCTTTCCTAGCATCAGGGTCTTTTCCAATGAGTCAGTTCCTCACATCAGGTAGCCAAAGTATTGGAACTTCAGCTTCAGCAACAGACCTCAGGGTTGATTTCCTTTAGGATTGACTGGTTTGATCTCCTTGCTCTCTGTCTAAGGGATTCTCAGGAGTCTTCTCCAACACCACAATTCGAAAGCATCAGTTCTTTGACTCTCAGCCTTCCTTATAGTCCAACTCTCACATCCATACATGACTACTGGAAAAACCATAGCTTTGACTATACGGACCTTTGTCATCAAAGTGATGTCTCTGCTTTTTAATATGCTGTTGTAGCTTTTCTTCCAAGGAGCAAGCGTCTTTTAATTTAGTGACTGCAGTCACCATCCACAGTGATTTTGGAGCCCAAGAAAAGGGTATCTGTCCCTGCTTCCACTTTTTCCTCTTCTATTTCCCATGAAGTGATGGGATGCCCTGATCTTGATGTGGTTTGGGGAGGGATGCACTGTTTAATATGCTTTTGTGGATGGTATATTCTATTTGATTTTTCTGTTCTATTTTTCTTTTTTCATATTACGATTTTCCTTAGAAATGTAAAATCCTGGTGATTAAGAAACCATCCACATAGTTTTGCTCCAAAATTGACTTCCCCTAATTCGGCCATGTAAAATGCTCTTACTTATTGCTTGAGACAAAGCAAATGCTTTCAAAGTTAATTCTGAATAGCTGAAATTCTTTGGCAACAAAATAATTCTGAATACTGGCAGAAAATTTATGGATTTCAATTAGAGAGTTTGTAGGGTATCATAATTCCAGTTTTATATTCCATGCAGTTCAGTGTTTTGGATTTTTAATGGGGCCAGTGCAGTAATAATAAAAGTGATTCAAAATGCACCCAGTAATTACAGAGATTTGCTGTTGCCTTTGCATTAAAAATGATGATGATTTACACTCAGTGAAATTGCGGTCTGTGGCTCTATTTAGGGTATTCTTGCTATTAAGCTGCTTATTAGTTATGGTCACTGATTTAAAGCTTAAGAGCTGTATTAGAGGACTGTGAAATTATTTATTCTTTAATAGATAATAGTAAATTTGAAACAGACGTTAGGTTAATTATAATCTTGTACATTAAGAATATGTATTAGCCCTTTGTCTTTTCTTTGGTCTTTGGAAATTCATTTCAAGTAAATGGCAGATGGGTGATTAGGTTAGAAATCCTGGTATATTCACTTCTTCTCCTGGTTTCTAAATGGTTAAACACCTTTTCTGAATGAATGTTCAGGGAAATAATTTGACTTCTCATTGTAAGTCCTTCTCCCTGCTAAACAATTGCTAGTTTTTACTTTCAGCTTGTCCTTGTTGCAGGTTGACATTGCTTAAATTAGGCTGAGAAGATCATAGGGTTAGCCCCATTTTCTGATGTGAGCGGTCAATGCAGAGCAGAGATGTGGTTAAGGCCAATACACTTTTAAAAATTGGCACTGCAGGAAGGAGTTTGTCATTATTCCTACTGTTGATGATTACATGTATGTGTATAAATTTGCATGTGTATATGTGCTCCTCATTGTAGTTTTATGTAAGACAGAAATTATCCAGTGTAAATATCAGATGTGTCAGAATGTGAGTTTCTCATAACAGTAATTAAATCTGATATTCAAGTCCCTGTGTTAAAGTCCTCGTGTAACGCTTAGATGTTGCACTAAAGAAAAAGTCTAAGATAAAGAGATTCTGTCCAAACTTGTTAAATGAAATCAAATGAGCAAATACACATGTATTATTTAGGATAAATTAATATTATTAAGCTGTGCCATAATAAGAAAATGACCCCCCACTCAATTTCAAAACCTTAACAGATACTTATGTATGGCCCCAAGAAAGTCTAGTATATCTTGGTGGAGGCTCTCTTCCACACAGTGACTCAGAGATCCAGACTGCCTCTATCTAGCAGCCTGCCATCTCAGCACAAGGCCTCTTCAGGGACAAGAGAGCTTGAGATTGGATCTTGCTATTTTTAAAGAGTGTGACCTGGAGATGACTTCTGTTATTTCTACTTAAGTCCTGTTTGCCAGCACCCCACCGTATCCCTAACATATTTGTAGGGGAGCCTGAAACAGTAGTCTTCCTTTATGCCAAGGAAAAGGAAGGGGCGTCAGGGGAACATACAGTGTTTCCTCTGCTGCGATATGCAAATGCTTCTGAACTCTGCATATCATCATGTGAATTTATCATTGGAAAAATGCCAGGAAGGCATGACATCATTTAAGCAGTTTTATCACCCCCCACCCCCCTACTCCATGTGCCAAGAATCGATAAGAAAATCAGCTGGTTGTACCTAGTGTCCTGTCACTTGTGCTGTGGCACATTTTGGTTTTTCCTAGCTTTTCTCTTTCCTTCCTTTAGAGAAGTTGGTGGCCCAGCACAACTGTGACGCTGCGCCTGGGCAGGGTAAATCATACAGTCGGTTTGACCCGAATCTGTCCCACATTGGCTCCCACTTTTTCATCACTGATCCTCCTCCCTTGTTGTTCCCAGAAAATTCCCCTCCTTTCATTGGAATTAGTGATGCACATTCTGAAGGTGGGGAGGAGTCATTGTTTAGCCAGTTAAGGTAAGGGGTGGCGGCTGCGCTTTGCTGGAGCAGCCGTGAAGAGATACCCCACGTCCAAGGTAAGAGAAACCCAAGTGAGATGGTAGGCACTGAGGGAGGCCATCAGAGGACAGATAGACGGAAACCACAGTCACAGACAACTAGCCAATCTGATCACACGGACCACAGCCTCGTCTAACTCAATGAAACCAAGCCATGCCGTGTGGGGCCACCCAAGACGGACGGGTCATGGTGGAGAGGTCTGACAGAATGCGGTCCACTGGAGAAGGGAATGGCAAGCCACTTCAGTATTCTTGCCTTGAGAACCCCATGAACAGTATGAAAAGGCAAAATGATAGGATACTGAAGGATGAACTCCCCAGGTTGGTAGGTGCCCAATGACTCACTGGAAAAGACCCTGATGCTGGGAAATATTGAGGGCAGGAGGAGAAGGGGACAACAGAGGATGAGATGGTTGGATGGCATCACCGACTCAATGGACATGAATTTGGGTAAACTCCGGGAGTTGGTGATGGATAGGGAAGCCTGGCATGCTGCAGTTTATGGAGTCGCAAAGAGTCGAACACGACTGAGCGACTGAAACTGAACTGAACAATAGAAGACTAGGTTGATAAATCTGGTTACATGTTGTATTAGTTTTCTCTTGCTGCATGAAAAGTTTCCACCAACTTAATGGTTAAAAATAACCCTCATTGATTATCTCACAGTTCTGGAGGTCCACAGTCTGGGCAAGTTGGCTGGATTCTCTGCTTAGGGTCTTAGAAGGCCAAAGCCAAGGTATCAGTCAACTTGGGCTCTTATCTGGAGAATTTGGGGGAGAATCTGCTCTTAAGATCGTAAGTTGTTGGGAGAATCCAATTTGTTCAGCTGTAGATTCGAGGTTCCACATTTTTGCTGGCTGTTAGTGCTGGGCAACCAGGAGCTGACTGTATGCCTTCTCATGTATGCCCTTCCATCTTCACTCTGGAAGTGGTGAGCCAAGTCCTTCTCCTGTTTCCAGTTTCTCTTTCTGTCTTCTAGCCAGAGGAACACTGTGTTTTAAAATGACTAGAATTAGATTAAGCCAACCCAAGGAATCTGCGTTTTGTCATACAGTGTGATTTAATCATGGGGGTGACATCATGTACTCATGGGCGTCAGCCTTACTCAAAGGGTAGGGGCTTTGGACAAAGGTGAGAGTCAGTGACGACATTCTTTGAATTCTGTCTCCCTTTAGCATTTCTGCCCAGGATAGGTTAGAAAGGAAGTTTTTGTTGTGCAGAACCTTCCCCCCCGCCCCCCCCCCCCCCCCGCCGCCAAACACAGCTTTGAAAGGGAAGAAATCTTTCTACAACAGGAATTAAATGCAGGTAGGGAAGAGGAGGAAACTGAGGTTAGTGAGGTGGGAGGATGAATTTTCTTACGAAGTATTCATAATGTATACAAAATACTTAAAAAGCAACTTAATTTGGATAATGGGGATATAAAGTAGCTTATTTTTAAAAAAATTAAGACTATAATCATAAAAATACATTTAATAAATAAAGCAAGGAAAAAATATAATACTAGGCAATTAAAGGAGAGATTTAGTGGAGAATGGGAAGTGGGGGGAGAGAACAGAGACTAAAACATTCAGAGATCTTACTAGAGTAACAATAGCCTTTAAGGCAATGGCACCCCACTCCAGTACTCTTGCCTGGAAAATCCCATTGGCGGAGGAGCCTGGTGGGCTGCAGTCCATGGGGTCGCTAAGAGTCGGGCATGACTGAGCAACTTCACTTTCACTTTTCACTTTCATGAATTGGAGAAGGAAATGGCAACCACTCCAGTGTTCTTGCCTGGAGAATCCCAGGGATGGGGGAGCCTGGTGGCTGCCCTCTATGGGGTCGCACAGAGTCGGACATGACTGAAGTGACTTAGCAGCAGCAGCAGCAGCCCTTAAAGGATAGTGTTGCTGTTTCTAATAGCCAGGTTGCACTTTACATACATAGTGTCAAAATTTTCTTACCTGTTGCCAGTTCAGAGAGATCACCACTTAGAGACTGGCATCCCACCTCTTCCCTTCAAACTGCTAGTGAAGTGAGTGAAGTCGCTCAGTTGTGTCCGACTCTTTGTGACCCTGTGGACTGTAGCCCACCAGGCTTCTCCATCCATGGGATTCTCCAGGCAAGAATACTGGAGTGGGTTACCATTTCCTTCTCCAGGGGATCTTTCCGACCCAGGGATCAAACCTGGGTCTCCCGCATTGGAGGCAGCCGCTTTAACCTCTGAGCCACCAGGAAACCCTCAACTGCTAGTACTGTCTTTAAAGACCTGCCCTAATTTGAAGTTATCTCGGTTATTTGTACCTCTCATTGTTTATTCTCTGTATCCCCTCCCGCTCCCTAAAGTGTGCACTCCTTGAAGGGAGGGGCATAGCTGCGTTGCTCTTCTAGACATTGAGCCCAGTGCCTAGAACTGTGCTGTGCACAGGATGAGCACTCAGTAAATATAGATGGAACGAATAAACGACTGGAATGGTCTACCACCCTTTCATCATTGGCCCCTGAGGCAGATCAAATTAAATAAAGGCTTGGAGGTTACAGTTTTCTCTCCCAAATAGGGACTCCCTTTATTTCAATGAGGCTCTTCTAACCTCTTCCCTCTTCCCACTTGGTTGTTTCATCTAATAGAATTCTGATGATACTTAAGTTTGTATTAATACAAAGACCTCGATGTTTCTGCTCAGCAGGCTGATAAATCAAATGTTCTAACTGCAACATGCTTACTTGCAGTGGTATTTATTATTAAATTGAATTTTGTCTTGTCAGGGAATGCTTGCCTTGCTATTTAAATTGTTTCATTGTTACATTAAGTTGTTAAATTAAAAAAAAAAGAGATTTTTCTGTAAAGTGTTTATACTTTTCAGGTAACTTGAATATAAAATGTTGATGAATGTTCCCTAACTTTGTCCTGGAATGGGAATACAGAGAATTGAAGCCTCGGCCCAGGTCTGTCATTAACGTCCTTAGAAGTCAACATTATTTGTGATTTCTGAGAATCATTTCAACATCCATAAGATGAAGAAATTCACAACATAGGACGTGTGATGGTTTTTTATCCTTCCCCATGAGGTATCCCTCATGCCTTTTTCTTCCTCATTGGAAAAAGATTTAGTTTCTTTGATTGAGACTTAATATTCTTAAATATTGATTGCCATGTGCTCAAAGAAAAGATGGTACCATGAAAGAATTTTCACAGGGTTCCTTAAAGTGAATTGCTCCTCTTACCCTTGGCTTTTCTCCTGTGAAAATGAAAGTACAGAGTAATAGACTGTGTTACTGGTCCTCTCAATCTCCTTGCTACATTATACCCCTTTCTGCCGGAGGATTATATATTCCAGCCCTTGAATTAAATTTAGGCAGATGGCATGTTTTAGTCAATGAAAGGTGAGTAGAAGTGATACGGACCTCTTCCAGGCAGAAGCTTTATAAAACTGTGCAGAGTTCACAAATTTAATATTTTCCCTCAAACAGCAATGATTGGCTATGTTTTTGATGGAGACTGATTTGTCAGCTTTGGTCCTAGAGTGAAGAAAATGTCCCAGGATCCTAGCATACCCACCTTGGAATTGCATCATGAGTAAAAAGAAACCTTTGTAGTTGTAATTCATTGAAATCATGGGGTCATTTGTTACTGCAGCGTAAGTGGCTCATCTTCACTCATACACATGCCTGATGCTTGCGTGCATCAGTTCAAATCATCTTGGCCTTACTTCTTATTCCACCCACTGCTGGGTGAACAGTTCTGCACAAGCTTCAACAGGTAGCTCTGATATGTAGCCTGACAGCTCATTGGCTCAAGCCTGGGCTTCTTGTTTTCTAGCCAGGAGCTCCTTTGACTCTGTCACTAGCTCCTATGAGAGCTGACTGGGCATTCAACGTGTGTAAGCATGAAGTGCAGAAAAATGGCCACCCACGAAGCAAACCTTGACAAGTGGGTAATTGAAGATGAGGGCTAAATGTTTCTTTCTTCTCTCGCATGCACGGTTTTGAAATGCATTTCCTGAGGTTCCTCTGACCATTTTAGAGAATCAAACAGCACATCACAGAGTGGCCAGTTGCATCCTTGTGTTTATTTCACTCTCCCTGGCCACTGTTTCTGCTCTCTGGGATCACATTCTCAAATAAATGACCTGTACCTAAAGCTTTTGTCTCAGTTTCTGTTTGGTGGAGGAACCAGTCAGACATTTTCTTCAGTTCAGTTCAGTCGCTCAGTCGTATCCGACTCTTTGTGATCCCATGAATCACAGCACGCCAGGCCTCCCTGTCCATCACCTCCCGGAGTTCACTCAGACTCATGTCCATTGAGTCAGTGATGCCATGAAGCCATCTCATCCTCGGTCGTCCCCTTCTCCTCCTGCCCCCAATCCCTCTCAGCATCAGGGTCTTTTCCAATGAGTCAACTCTTCGCATGAGGTAGCCAAAGTACTGGAGTTTCAGCTTTAGCATCATTCCTTCCAAAGAAATCCCAGGGCTGATCTCCTTCAGAATGGACTGGTTGGATCTCCTTGCAGTCCAAGGGATTCTCAAGAGTCTTCTCCAACTCCCCAGTTCAAAAGCATCAATTCTTCCGATTAGAACATTATCTACCACCAGAGTGAATTCTTTAAGTAATTCAGTGGTGTAAACTTTAACTTGACACTGTAAAGGATTTTACTACATTTGTAGAAGCTTGTGAAGCAAGCATAAGCACTTTGTTACTCAGCCTGGAAGTTATTGTTAGATTTGCTGATTCCAAAATACGACATTCCCCTCCACCTCACAGAGATTAATTTCCTGTCCTTAGTTCTCAGTCCATTCTCTGCTGTAACAAAGACTTTATTTGGGAAGCATCATGTTTTTTTGAGGTTCAGTGATTTTTTGACTAACATACTGTTGGGGTTCCCTGGTGGCTCAGATGGTAAAGAATCTGCCTGCAATGCAGGAGACCCAGGTCCTGTCACTGGGATGGGAAGATCCCCTGGAGGAGGGCATGGCTACCCACTCTAGTATTCTTGCCTGGAAAATCCCATGGACAGAGGAGCCTGGTGGGCTACAGTCCATGGGGTCGCAAAGAGCCGGACATGACTGAGCGACTAGCATTACACTACTGCTACTAGGCGAATGTTTATTTGTTTAAGTTTTATTTATTTATTTTAAAAGCCAATTAGATCTTCAACTTTCCTCGGTTGAATTTTGTTTTATAACAGGTGTCACAGAGTTCCTTGCATGAACAATAGGATGGATTGAATAAAGTAGGCAGATGTTTAAATGTTAATACAGAATTGTGGTTTTGGTGAAACTGTTGTTTTCGGGAGCTCCGAGTGGCCAGTCTACTGATAGAGGCAAGTGGAATGTGTGTCTGCGTCATGGGAAATACTGCCTTGTTTAGGAACTGAATTGGCCAAGTTCCCATAGTGTCTTGGCTCTGTTTCCCCTTCACCTCCTTGTCAGTCTGTTCTCCAGAAGTCTTAAAATCACAGCATGGTAAGACTAGAGGATATCTGAAAATCATCTCATCAAACTCCGTGTTCCATAGATCAGAGGACAGGCCTGTAAAGGTTAAGGAAAATGACCCACTTTGGCGGTGGAAGCGAGAGAAATGGAGGGGGTGCCATTTTGGTTGTTAAGAAGCTACCATTATTTTCTGACATAATTAAATTCTTGATTGTGATGCTCTTAAATGAACCATGAAATTCTAAGTGCTTCCGATGCAAGTGTGATTTTTAACTAAGGCTTTTTTTCCCCCCAATCTGAATGTTAAGGTGGCAGATGCATAACTAATCTTAGCTGAGTCTATATTAAGAAATCAGCAAGGTGTCTTTATTTAACTTGCATCATCTGTGAATATAATGTAGTGTCAAATAGCATGATTTTGCACATGATATCCTAAAATAAAAACAACTCTGCCTTCAAAGTGATGGCAGAATGCAGTTATGTGAGAGGTGATTTTACATTAGATCCCAAAGGAAATGAGAAACACAGAAGAAAATAGTTGAAGAACTGGTTCCTAAATGTGATTTCAGCATATGTTTATACATATTTTAAATACAGTTTTATCTGAGGGACAAAAAGTCAGCTCTTGGGATTGTGTTCCATGTCATACAAGGGAAACTCCTATCAACAATAGGGGGTTTCTGAAATCTCTTGTTATCCTAGTTTTGAATTGTCTGAAAGATGTACAGTCCACTGAACTTCTCTGTTTTTGCTTGGGGATGTTTCCATGGATCTGTATTAGTTCCAGGAAATTTCGGTCCTTTCTATTATCTCTGGAACCAGACATGATTCTTGCAGAAACTACATGGGATTATCTATTTCTCTGTTTTTTGACATCTTTGTTACAGTGGGTCAGATTCCTAAAGGAGTAAACAATGAAAAATTGTCAGGCTCAACTGTGGAAGATTGTGTGAAGATAAAAGCAAACTATTCTGATTTAACTCATAAAAAATGTTGGCCTTTAGCTTATTGAAATACTACTGTATTCAGATGTACTGAAATACTTCTTGACTGGCATACTCACCCATGCATGACTGGAGTGACCACACAGTATTAAAGAAGTTGCGATTCTGGCATTTGACTTTCACTTGGTTAATCTTTTATTTTAATGTATTTGAATTTCTTCAAGAACATGATCTTAGTTTCTGATGATTCCCTTTCTTCGGTGAAAGCATCTTCTAACATGAGAAACCCAGACTTGAGGAATTAATCCAAGGGTCTTGGAACCTACTTGGGTACCAGCTATTCTCAGTGGATTTGTACATAAATACTATGTTTCATATAAATTTATTTGAAGGAGTTCTTGAACTCTTGGTCACTTTTTTATACAACAATGTACATTTTATTTTCTTTTTCTTTAGTTTTGACTGCATCATGGGGCTTGTGGGATCTTAGTTACCTGATCAGGGATTGACCCACATCCTCAGCAGCTAAAGCTCAGAGTCCTAACCATTGGACCACCAGGGAATTCCCGCTTGGTCACTTTTAAAGCAACAATTTTTCTCGAAGAGTGGGAAGAAAGTAAGAAGAGTATAATATGAAGTTACTCTCTTTTCTGAGTGTATAGTGAGGGTTGGGGGGTGCATACACATGCCCTATGGCAAAAGTGGGGGTCTTATGGTTTAAAACAATTAAAAAGAGGTTTTATGCTTGAATAAGCTGAGAACAACTGCTATGGGAGTTATGTTCTATAGGGCATGCTTCACAAAGCTAAATGAAATTTTTAAAAGTTAATGGCTAGACAGTGCTTAAAGCACACACATTATTCATGATTTATTCTAATAACATTTGTGGATGACTAACTTAATAATGTTGCCGCACATCCATTATGATTTTGTTCTGAAGATGTGTCTAAGTATCTATGCCTCCTTAGGGGTGGGTTTTTATATCACTCTGTGATTGAATGAAGAAATAGAATTCCATGCCTGTTATGGGGCATGTATTAGAAAAGACATTCAGACACTTATATCCGCTTACACTATGCCAGATACTGTTCTAAACCGTCTTGCAAATATTTTCTCTTTTAATTCTAATAATAACTCTGAAATGTAGGCAGCACTGTGGTTCCCATTTCAGATGGGAAAGAAGCACAGAGCAGCTATGTGTCCATGGCTACCCATCCAGGAAGTCGTCAGCCTGGAGTTTCCTTCCAGAGTCTGAGCACGGATCTCTAACCCTGCACTGCTTCCCCCAGGATTTCACTTCTGTCCTGGCAGGAAGGGATGTGATGACTGCCGAGGAAAACCTGGAGGACAGGCTGGTTTGGTTTGGGGAAGTAGACCCATGCTTCCTCCATTCTCCCCTACCCTCCCCGCCTCGACATCTCTCACACACACACACAGAGCCACCCTGGGCTTACTCTGGACACGTGACATTAGGCTACCTTGAACTGTAACTGAAGCCCTCTGATTTGTGTTTTGCACCCAAACCTTCTAGGAGTATCACTTCATAACAGCAAGTGTATGTGTGTAAAAGACCTTCAGTGTGTGATGGAACTCAGTCCTGTTTACATGTTTTGCTGCTTCAGGTAACCCATTTACATGTCCTGAGTTCATTTGGACAAGGCCAGCATTTTGAGGATTATTCAGAAGACTTCATAAGTACGGTTGTTGTTGTTGTTGTTTAAAACAGTTAACTGATGGTTCTTAAGACCCAGAATGAGGCCATCAGAGCTTGTGGCTTTCTTGAGACATTTGAAAGTGTCCTTCTTTCCCCTGCAAAAATCAGAGAAGTGGAGTGATGGAAAACAGCAGAGATCCCCTGAGTAGTGCTTCACTGTGGCTGCCGCTGAACATGCAAATGTGCTTTCCAAGGAATTGCTAAAGAGGATTATGACAGTTGTCTTGCTTCCCTGCCCATTCCAATTTGGCAGGTGAGGTTAAAGCCCAGTGGAGGCCACGCTTCAGTGTTCCGGGAGCTGGGACTGGACGCCAAGAGACAAAGGGTTATTTTTGATCAGAATTGCCTAAGTCACTTCAAAAGCTCTTGCTTTTGTAAAGGCTGGCAAGCATAGTCCCTTTGAGAAGTGTTTCCCCTGCCCACCCCTTCCGCCCAAGCCAGCCTAGCTATCTTTGCAAACCCTCTCCCCAGAGGAGGAAAGTCAACTCACCTTCAAGGCAGAAAGACTATATTCAGACTTCCTAGTTTCATGAGGTTGAGGCAGGTAGGGAGCCAGGAAGATAAATGCAGAGTGATTGGAAGGAAGGAGTTATTGCAAAGGGCAGAATTATATTCCAGAGTGATGCACTGGTCTGTGATCCACTGCTGATTTGTGTGTGTGTGTGTGGCCTGTATCTCGACTCTGGTGTCTAGAAGTGGTTTAGACTGTGGTTCTCAGTGTGTGGTCCACAGATTCCCTGGGGGTCCCCAAGACTCAGTTTGCAAGGTAATTATTTCATAACAATACTCTTTGACATTATTTGCCTTTTTTACTTTGTGGACATTTGCATTAGTAGCACAAAAGCCACTAGGTGTAAAAATGCTATCACATTAATGCCAATTAAGGCAGAGACACTAAACTACGTTAGTGCTTGTGGCATTCTTGTACACATGCCAAAAAAAATGACCGTTATCCTTAAAATGGCCTTGATGAAGCAGTAGAAATTAGTAAGCTGATTAAGTCTCAACTTTTGAGGACATGTTTTTTGATAACCACTCACAGAGATTTCTGTTGCAAATGGAAGTGAATGTGAACCTTGTCTCTTACCAGCCCCTTCTATTGTTGTCTAAGTTACTAGCTCAACTAGCTGCTTTAGTCATGGAGTATCATTTTCACTTAGAAGAACACTGTGGAACAAACTATGGTTACCTACTGGATATTTGGCAGCTAAATTTCTTGAAAGTGAATAAAGTGAACCTTTCCCTGGTGGCTCCGATAGTAAAGAGTCCGCGTGCAATGTGGAAGACTCAGATTTGATTCCTGGGTTAGGAAGATCCCCTGGAGAAGGAAATGGCAACCCAATCCAGTATTCTTGCCTGGAAAATCCTGGGAGCCTGGTGGACTACAGTCCATGGGGTCACAAAGAATCATAGGCTACTGAGTGACTGGTAATATTTTAAGAAAAACAATGGACAATATTTGTTAATAACAAAATTTGAATATTTAAGAAAACTTGCATTAAAAACGTGTATGCCACAGTAAAACCGACAGTTTCCCAAGACTTGAAGCCTTTTTTGATGAGGTAGGTGGTGATAGTAGCATATGTTTCTTTTTTGACATTGAATGATGATGAAGTGTTAACATTTAGAAGATTTGCATAACTCAGGAACCCAGTACTTTCCAAATGATTAATGCATGATATTACCAAGTCATATATGAGAAAGGATCTGTTAATAGTAGAAGACAGACAGATTTTCATATCGTTAATGGAGTACAAAAAGTTTATTGCTATGGTTTCAGATTTCACATTGGAACTGACTTAAGAAACTATACGTTGTCAATTTTGGCATGGTATCAAAAGAATGTCTACAATTGTCTACCTAGAAAAGCTATTAAAATATTTTCCTCTTTCTAATGACAGATTTTCTTCATACATTTCAACTAAAACAGCATATTATCACAGTTCAAGTGTGGAAGATGTAAGTACTCGGTAGCCTATTAAACTAGCCATTAAAGAGATATGCAAAAATGAAAAACAATGCAATGTTTATTATTAATTTGGGGGTAAATATCTTGCATAAAAATGTTATTTATGTTAACCTGATGAATGTACTATTTTAATTTTTAAGTGAATTAAATATTTTAAATATTTCTCATTTGCAGTTTCAAATATGGTAAATATCAAGTTATTTATATGCATATATATATATGAGTTACAATTCATGAACAAAAGCTCTTTGAAATCCTCAGTGGTTTTTAAACCTACAAATTGTTCCTGGAACCAGATGTTTGAGAACTGCTAATATAGAAATCGCCATGTTGACTAGCTGGAGGTTTCTGAACTGTTAAAGGAGTCAAAAAAGTTCTCCAGGTTGGGAATAGTAACTCTTTCATTACATATCTTGAAGCATACAATGGAAATTATTCAAATATTTTCCTCTGTGAAATGAAAACCTCTTAGATCTCAGATATGCTTACATTGCACGTTAAACTCTCATTCTTCAATTCTTCAATAACTGATAGCAGAATAGAAAAATACTGGCATTTACATTCATTTTTAACTTATTGGAAATAAAAATGTCCATGTATGTAGTATGTGATTTGTAGAGAAATACTTACAAGTAGTCACTGAAACCTTTTTTCTTATCTTGCAATTTAAAGCAAATCATAAATATTCAGGTACATAAACTAGTGGACATCAAGCAAAATAAAAAACATTCACCCCAACTGCTGACTATTTTATATTTTTGATTTTGTAGGAAATAGTTAAATCTCAGTCTGCATCTTAATATACATGGAGGCCATGCAGAAACACAGTATTTAGTTTTTAATGTATTTTTTATAAATCATATTTTTCCTACATAATTAAATAGTTGGCATCATTTATTTAATAGGATGAAGTTAAAATTTTCTTCTATATTATGAATGACATTAAATATAATATCTAAGTAAGTATTATGCACATTTCTTACCCTGAATAAAAATGAAATACTTTTTGCTTAAAATCACATTTGCATGTACTGCCGAAAATGAAGTGATTAAAAATACTCCTGAGCTCATTTGAGAAATTATGTATTTCTATGAAAGGGTTGCATATTAGTTTCTGAGGGCTGTACCACAAACTGAGTGGCTTAAAGCAACATACATTTACTCTCTAGCAGTTTGGGAGTCCAGAAGTATGAAAACACGGTTTTGGTGAGGCCATGCTCCCTTCCAAAGCCTTGAAGGGAGAATTCTTCCTTGCCTCTCTCCCAGCGTCAGGTGGCTCCTGCCATTACTGGGCTTGTATGAATAGCTGCATCACTGCATTCTGCGTGCCCGTCTTCATATGGCCTTCTTTGTCTGTGTCTCCTCTCCTCTTGAAAGGACACCAGTGACGGCATCTGCAGAGCTTACATCATCTGCAAAGGTTGTATTTCCAAGTTCACATTCTGGAATTTCAGGTGGCTGTGAGACTGAGGGGATGTTATTCAACTATTGTACATTCCCAATCAAAAATGGTGGGGGGAATTCCCTGGTGGCCCAGTAGTTAAGACTCCTTACTTCCTTTTCAGGGAGCATGGTTTCAGTCCCTGATTGGGTGAGTCCTGCATGCTATGCAACCAAAATAAATAAGTAAATACATATATAAATAAAATAAAACAAAAATGATGGGGAGTGCAGGCATACTTTTACAAGGGTGGGCTTCACTGTTGGATAGAACTGCTTTGCCACTAACTTGATACTCTCAGGATATCTACACTTGAAAGCCTCAGATTCTTTGTAAAACTGAGTCCAGGAGAGCCATCATGTGGGCTTATGGTAAGAAGTAAAGGAGATTATGTTTAAGTATGCTGTGTCCTCAGCACAGTGCCTGGCACAGAAGAAGTTTATTCAGTTACTGTTAGTAGCTGTTGACTGTTACTGAGGTAGACTGGTTATAATCATAGTATGTACTATAAACATAAAGAACTAAAGAAACTAAAGAGCCTCTTGATGAGGATGAAAGAGGAGAGTGAAAAAGCTGGCTTAAAACTCAACATTTAAAAACCCAAGATCATGGCTTCTAGTCCCATCACTTCATGGCAATTAGATGGGGAAAAAGTAGAAACAGTGACAGATTTTATTTTCTTGGGCTTCAAAATCACTGTGGACGGAGACTGCAGCCACAATATTAAAAGGCACTTGCTCCTTGTAAGACCAAACCTAGATAGGGTATTAAAAAGCAAAGACATCTCTTTGCCAACAAAGCTATGGTTTTTCCAGTAGTCATGTATGGATGTGAGAGTTGGACTATAAAGAAAGCTGAGTGCTGAAGAATTGATGCTTTTGAACTGTGGTGTTGGAGAAGACTCTTGAGAGTCCCTTGGACTGCAAGGAGATCCAACCAGTCCATCCTAAAGGAAATCAGTCCTGAGTGTTCGTTGGAAGCACTGATGCTGAGGCTGAAACTCCAATACTTTGGCCACCTGATGGGAAGAACTGACTCATTGGAAAAGACCCTGATGCTGGAAAAGATTGAAGGAGGAAGAAGAAGGGGACGACAGAGGATGAGAGGGTTGGATGGCATCACTGACTCAATGGATGTGAGAACTCACGTCTCCTGCATCTCCTGCATTGCAGGAGCATTTTTACCACTGAGCCACCTGGGAAGCCCTAGTATTCAGCATCCTGTAGCATTTATCACTGTTTCTGTTCTGGACTTCTATTGAGCGTTTCTAGGCCTGTGTCTTGATCACTATTTTGGGTAGCATTTGGAGACTTTGAAGCATAGTATAGAAAGCCTCTAAAAGCCCTTTCATTGTCATTCCGTGACAGTCCTGCCCAGCCCAGCCTAATCTGCCCTCTTGGAACTGTCAAACTGATTTCATGTCACAATTCTCTTGGTGACTGTTTCAGACCCCCCATGCCACCTTCAGGTGCTTCAAAACTACCCTTGCCCCCTCACCTCCCCTTCTGCAGATGGCCTTGGCTATGTCATTACCTAGAATGTCGAGTCTGTTGCACAAGAGCTCCCTCGCCCCTCCTTCATCTCAAAGTGTGTTGGCATCTTTGCCCATCTGTTCTTTGTTCCCTCTGTTTCTGGTGAAAAATTACCCTCTCCCCTCTAAGACTAATCCATCCTCTGGGTATCTACTCTTGGCCCTAGTCATAATTATGGCCCATAATTATCCCTTTGTTTTCTTGCATTTGATCTCTCTCCATGGAACCCTTCCACTCCTTCTGTAAACGTGCCCGATCCTTCCTTGTTCTTAAAACCACTGTCCCCTCCAGCTACTATTTTGCCTCCTTAACTGTGCTATTATACTTATTGAAAGTATGGTGACCTAGCCCCAGCTTCATGTTGTGACCAGCTGTTAATTATTATAAAATTGCTGAAAGAACAATTCAGAATTCCTAACAGTTCAATTCCTGATCATTTCTTCGTGGGAGAGATAAGACAGGACCAACTCTGGGGAGAGAGGGAGGTCCTAGGCCTCTTGTCTCCTGGAGTTTTCTGCAGCTTGCAGGGCACAGCCCTGTGGGCTGCTCTCCATGTGGGGGAATTTTAGCATATTTGGAATATGCGATGACTACAACAAAGTGCTTTTAAGAAATCAGGAATTTACATAGCTATTCAGTTGGAAAAATTATAAAGCCAGTTAATGCCTGGAGGAGAGAATAAACCAAGACGCTTTTGTCTTTTAACCTTGGAGTCTTTTCCTGAGGGTTTGCTGAATAAGAAGGGGTAGGAAAATTTCCATCCTCTCTAGTATACTTTCAATTTGCTGAAAACCTGCAAATTTAATCCTGAGTGAAGCCTAGAACTCTTGTGAGTCCAGAGAAAGTGGTGTGTAGCAGTGCAGTTTGTTATAACCTATTTAGTTTTGTCCAGAAAGTAGCTAGTAAATCAATACTTAGCAAGGACACACCATACATGAAGACAGGATACTTATAAAGAACGGTTTATAATGCATTTGGGTATTTGTGTTTACAGTCAAAAAAGAAAGTATACACAGGTCATTCTGGAACGGGCAAATGTTTTTCTAGTCTATAGAATCCCTAAGAAACCTACCCTGTGGAACACCTGTAGCAGGAAGGATATCCATGCCAGCTCACTGTGTAACATGACATCGGCTCCTTCCGATTGTTGTTCTGGGAGGCAGCCTCACCTTCCCAGCAGCTCAGAGGCGCCCCTTAGAGGCATTTGGAGGAACTGAAAGGTGACCATGAAGATTCCGATGGGATTAGTCAACATATTGATATTGATATTTTTTCTCTGCCATGTAGGCAAAGGTATCTATACTCCTGTCTGACTTGCTAGACTTAAATTTTCTTGATAGCAACTTAGTTTACTGAGAAATTGGATGGAAAAATTTTACTGTGGACAGTTGAATCAGCCAGCAGTAGTAGTACATGACATGCTGTATAATATTCCCAGGGTGGATATTGCTGTTGTTCTTTGGAGGCCAAGTGCTGTCCAACTCTTTGCGACCCCATGTTCTGCAGCAAGGCAGGCCTCCTAGTCCCTCAACATCTCCCAGAGTTTGCTCAAGTTCATGTCCATTGAATCGGCGATACCATCCAACCATCTCATCCTCTGTTGCCCTCTTCTCCGTCTACCTTCAGTCTTTCCCTGCATCAGGGTCTTTTCCACTGGGTTGGCTCTTAGCATCAGGTGGCCAAGGACTGGAGCTTCATCTGCAACATCAATCCTTCCAATGAATATTCAGGGTTGATTTCCTTTTGGATTGACTGGTTTCATCTCTTGCTGGACAAGTGACTCTCAAGAGTCTTCTCCAGCAGCACAGTTCAAAAACATCAATTTTTTGGCACTCTGCCTTCTTTATGGTCCAACTCTCACATCCATACATGACCACTGGAAAGACCATAGCCTTGACTGTATGGACCTCTGCAAAGTGATGCCTTTGCTTTTTAATACACTCTCTAGGTTTGTCATAGCTCTCCTTCCTAGAAGCAGTCGTCTTCTAATTTCATGGCTGCAGTGGATATAAAGGAGTCTAAAATGTGGTTATGCCTTTGGAGAAATTTGAAGCTAAAATGAGGCTGTATTTATACACACCTGCCACCTCCCCAGTCTGTTAGAGTATTACCAATCTTCCTTGGGTCCATAATGATAGGTAGTGTGACATGGCTAAATGTTGAGAAAGTCATGTGATAAAAAAAATCTTGTATATCACCAGATTAGTGCATGTGTGCCATCCAGGCAACATTTGTACCATTATTTTTTATTAATTTTTCCCTAAGAGACAGTTGCTGCTGCTACTGCTGCTAAGTTGCTTCAGTCGTGTGCGACCCTGTGCGACCCATAGATGGCAGCCCACCAGGCAGCCCTGTCCCTGGGATTCTTCAAGCAAGAACACTGGAGTGGGTTGCCATTTCCTTCTCCAATGCATGAAAGTGAAAAGAGAAAGTGAAGTCACTCAGTCTGACTCTTAGCGACGCCATGGACTGCAGCCCACCAGGCTCCTCGGTCCATGGGATGTTCCGGGCAAGAGTACTGGAGTGGGGTGCCATTCCCTTCTCTGAGAGGCAGTTGACCCACCCCCAATTGTAAGGAAATTGTATGGACTATTATTGTACAGTCACCAGTTTTTTTTTTTTTTTTTTAATCTCAGCTACCATAAGTGGAGAATTTATTGGTTCTACATCTGCAGTGGGGCTACATCCTTTTAAATAATATCACAATAGCAAAATAACTACTAAATGGCTTATCCTGAACCTGACACTGATTGCCTTTTAATTAAGGGGAAATTAGAAGCTAAAAAGAGTAGCAGACCTGAAGTCAATTAAAAATCAGAATAATCAGCTAAGAAAAAAACACACATTATCTCATAAAACTTAATATTTAGCCACAGGATAATAGTTTTTTTAATTCTTTCAATAACTTTTTCTGTGCCTCCGTACACCCCCTTCGTTTCTCTGATTGGAACTCTAACAGATTAGAATTGCCAGATATGTGGCAAATGAAAGACTTCCTCTCTTCTTCTCTCACCCTTCTTAATAGCCTAGAACAAGTAAGACTGAGAAAGCCACAGTTCAGCCCAGGAATTAGGTTTGTATGGCCCTGAGGTAAGAACTCTGAGTGTCTCAAAGCAGGTCGGGGAATAATTAGGCCAGCTAGGATTATAAACGTTTTAGTAATATCTCCTTAGAAATAGATAATAATTTGGCACATTACAGACTCCTGGCATTCAATTTTATAAACTCTGTCTTTAAAAACAGTAAAGCTTCAAGAACATTAGTAAAACCAAAAATATAATTTACCATTTATTGGTCCTGTGATTTCCCTGATAGCTCAGTTAGTAAAGAATCCGCCTGCAGTGCAGGAGACAGGTTCGATTCCTGGGTCGGGAAGATCCCCTGGAGAAGGGAAAGGCTACCCACTCCAGTATTCTGGCCTGGAGAATTCCATGGACTGTATAGTCAATGGGGTTGCAAAGAGCTGGACACGACTGAGCTATTTTCACTCACTCACTCACTCATTTATTGGTCCAGAGATGGATTTTTGCGAGTTTTGAGAAAGGACCAGATTTGAGGCAATTTTTTTCATGATTTTTTTTTAAGTCAACCTAGTCCTATATTCAAAGAAGGCTGTAAATGCTTATAAGGTGTGTGTATGTGTGTGTTCTCAGTCATGTATGACCCTTTGTGACTCCCTGGACTATAACCTGGCAGGCTTCTCTGTCCATGGGATTTCCCAGACAAGAATATTAGAGAGGGTTGCCATTTCCTCTTCCAGGGGATCTTCCTGACCTAGGGCCTGAATACGCGTCTCTTGTGTCTCCTGCATTGGCAGACGGATTCTTTACCATTAGTGTCACCTGGAAAACCCAAACTTATATAAAACAGATTTTTATTTTCCTTGAAGGAATGAAGAAAGGGCTTTTTTTTTTTTCTCTCTCTCTGTAGGAATATGCTGGACAATTTAGGGAGAAAATAAAATGGAAAAAATGTGAGCTGATAGGAGCAGCTCTATGAAGTGAGACTGGACTGACATCGCCTGTTTGCCCATAAGACATCTTTTTAGCAGTTATCTCCTTAATGCTGATCAGAGTTGTAAACATCTGTTCATTTCTCTTCTGCTTGAAGAGTGGGATCTATAAGGAGCAGGATCCAGGATGTCACAGTGCATGCCAGGTGCCAGAGCGCCAAGGAGCCTTCCTAGCAGGGAAATTACTAATGTCTCCCCTGATCATGAAGCAACATGTGCTCCGCTAATTACTGTTCTCTGAGACTGCTTTCACATCTTGAAACTCTCCATGACCCAACTGCGGAAATCCTGTTTGTCTGCCTCCCACCCTTTCCCCCAAAGAATGAAAACTAGCAAATGGCAAGGCTGGGCTTGTTTAATCAATGCAATTGGTTTTTGCTGAACCTAAGACGCAAGAGGTTTCAGTTGGGGCTGTTAGCTTGATACTATATTTGTGAATGACTTCGTGGTGCACATCTTTAGCTGAGTTTAATGTGGAGGGTACCTGCATTTACTAGATGATAGCCTGTCCAGGGCATTTTCTTTATTTCCATAGGTTCCTGGAAGACAATGATCTTTAACACAGTGACCTTTAATGGTTGGCGGGGGTATCTTGCTGACTTCAGGCAGAGCTGTATCAGGCATGGTGCAACATCTGAGAATCTTTTAACAAGAGTCTTCTCAGGATGGTATCTCCTTCCTTGGTGGCTTTGTCAAAATTCAGCTGTAGTCTTCCTGAGGTCTTCTGTTGTTCAGTTGTTCAGTTGCTCAGTCGTGTCTGGCTCTTTGCGACCCCATGGACCACAGCACTCTAGGCTTCCCTGTCCTTCACCATCTCCCGGAGCTTGCTCCGACTCATGTCCTTTGAGTTGGTGATGCCATCCAACCATCTCATCCTCTGTCATCCCCTTCTCCTGCCTTCAGTCTTTCCCAACACGAGAGTCTTTTCTAATGAGTCGGCTCTTAGTCGCCCTAATGCTGTAACCAGAGATTCCTTCTGGTTTTTCAGGTAGAAATAGCAAGCTAACTTACACTCTAAAGCAAATATGTTTTTGTTGCAGCACTTTTTCATTTATTCATTTATTAGAGCATGAAAAATGAAACAGTTTTGCCTTCATGTTAAGCTAAATTTCCCTCACTCCTCCCCTCAAAAAAAGAAAACAAAAAACCAAAAAACTTGGCTTGTCAAGTTAGATCAGACATTACTTTTACATAGTTTATAATAGGAGCTTGATTTTTGTAGAAGAATGGATTGGCTTGGAGATGGGTTTATCTGAGTGACTATTTGAATATATTAGTGAGTACTAAGATATTATTACTTGGTATTACAGGGACAAAAAGATCTCAAAACAGCCTGATTCTCTGGGGAAAGAAACTTTCTGAGCATGGCTAGTAATACTTTCTATCCATTTAGATGCAATTGTTGGATGATTTTACCCAAAGTAATTAATAGTGACATATTAGTTAACATATTGCTATCAGCAGGTGGCTGTTTGAGCAGGGGTGAACATAGCATGTGCTAAAACAAATTATTGTACCCTAGAGAAATGTGCAGAATAATTTTTTAAAGTCTTTCAATAATGCCTGCAATACAATTTTTTTTTTTTGTAAGAGATAAAACTAGGGGTAACACTGAAAAGTTGTAGACTAGAAAAACAAAAATGAAAGAGAGCAAAAGTGATTCAACCTTTTCGAAAAGCTTTTTCAGTTAAACACCAATAAAAACAAACACACCAAAAAACACGTAAATGGTTGAATCCAAGCAGCACCGTCTGCCTGTCGTATCAAAAATCATGGGAGAGACCCAGGCATCCTCATTCTTCCTTTGCACTCTTTTTTTTTTTTCCCTTCTCCTTTGTCCATTCTGATCTGTCAAGGGACTCTTGGCCCAGGGCACAACGGTGACAGATGGGCAGGAAACTGTAATCTGTTGCTGCCTTTCATTTGTGGAGGAATCATGGTGACTGTGAAGGGGTTAAAACTGTCAACACCAATCAGAGCTTGGAGATAATTAGTGTAATATCAATCCCAGAACACTGGTGCAGATGACCACACAATAGCAGATGAATTCTGCTAGGTTACTTCTTTGTAAGAAATCCTGATTCATCTCTTTCCAGCTTATGCACAAATATGCTTTTAAATGCCTGTGTGGAAAAGTTACTATTTGTGCACGCAAATGATTATGATTAAAGATGATTGTGAATCTTTTATTTAGGAAGGTGCATTTTGAATTAGCCTTTACACAGACAAGCTGGATAGATACATACCTCCTGAGCATGAGCTAGGTAGCATTTGAAATATTTTGCAGTATGTTAACTGATATTCTATGACTAAGGCTACCAAAGTGTAGAATTGACTGATATGATTTAGGAAGGCAAACTTATTACAAGATATATTTTTATTTAATTTTTTTTACTTTCCTGTTCTCATAAGAAACATTAGAGGAAAGAGAAGTAGACCTTTTTAAAAAAACAAATATAGACTTGAGAAGAATAAAGTACGTTTTCTTATAATTAGCTTCAAAGAGAAAATTGATAAATGACAGAGTCTTAAAGTTAGTTTTCAAAAGTCCATATGGTAACCAGAAAGGGACAAGTATGACTTAAAAAATGGAGCAGAAATCCGTGATGGACTAGGGGAAGAATGGGTAAAGGAGAACTTCAATAACCCCGATATGTTCAAATCCACAGGTCCCAATGGCTGGCATCCTAGAGTTCTTAATGAATTGGCCGAAGTCATCACAGAACCGCTAGATATCATTTTTGAAAACTCGCGGAGGACTGATAAGGTGCCTGAAGACTGGAAAAGGGCATATTTAGAACCTTCTTTCAAAAAGGGAAATGGATGATGACCCTGGAAATACTTATCAGCCTAACTTTTTGCTTGGAAAAATTCTGGAATTATCAACTTAGTATATTGGGTAACACATTCATAATAGCTAGACAAAAGGCAGTGAAATATCACACATAAGGAAGTACTGAATTCATTTTTTTAAGAACATACCATTGTTAGAAATGGTCTTCTGCGTGTTTGGGGGTTCTGCCCTCCATACTATACATGCTTGATGAAAACAAATGAGACTGGCTAAAACTTTTGGTTAATCTGACTAACTTTAAGTGTGTAATACAAGACAAAAAAGTTTCTGGCAATAGCTAGACATTATATCATTTCTAAATTAGACTTTAACTTGAGAATAGTCATTTTAACTTTGTATTTAAACATTTTTTTCCACTTCATATAAGATTGTGTTTTCATAGTTTGAGATATTTTACATAATTCTATATAGAATAGTTTGGTGAAGGAGCTCTTTTTTTAAGGTGCTTTATATGGTTATTTCAGATATAGGTAGAATGATAAAAGTGACAGATTTATGTTCCTTACAAGATCTACTTGTAAGGAAAGAAAAGCAAAGGAAGAAACTTTTTTCTAACTTCTGTTTTTAAATTTCATCTGACTGAACTTGAGTGTTGGGAACTGTAAGAGTGTCTTACTCTGACATACGTTGAGCAAGGTCCAGCTATGTGGCTTGGTGGCTGGTTTTCCTCAGCTCTGGATGCTGCTATGCCCCAGATTGCCTCCCCAGACTCTGATTTCAGGCCTTTGGCGGGGGGTGAGCAGTGGGAGTGGCTATTAAGAGCCCTTTATAACCAGAGCCTAAAAGGAGAGTAGAAGGAGGTGAGAGGAGGAAATGAAGATGAATTTTGATTTTTTTCTGCTTCCTGATGTTCTTGCCTTTGGATGTTGGCAGTTTTCTTTTCTGCTTAGAAAATGCAACCATGCTGAGAAGACCAAAAACTTAGTTGAAAGGAGACCATCAGAAAGATCTAGAAACACAGCCAGCCCCATTGTCAAACAGCTTCTAAGAGCAGCTAGGCAGTACTGTATTCCAAAATCTCTGCACTGCTTAGATGTGTGTAAGAGATAAAAGTTTACATCACACAATACTCACGAGTAGGAAACTCTCAGGAAAAAAAAGAAATCTACCTTCATTTTTTCCTGGTGCATACTGGAATGGGTAGGCAGTTAAGGTCTCCAAGGGCCGTTTTAATCACTTTAAAAATATCAGGTTTACATAGTTTGGTCACTTCAAAAGATTAATTTAGACTAGGTAAATTCAGTCTCATTCTTAAGTACAAATGCAAGGAAATTAAGCTCCGAAAGTATGTATACCATGTCTTTTAAACAACATGCTGTAGCTTGCAGCTCTGTAAGAGTTATATTCCAATCAATCTTTCATCATTATTTTTTTTAAGTGAACTAGAGTCTTTAAAATTTCCAAACTAGGTTTTTTTTTTTGTTCATGGAGTAGGGATCTCTATAGATTATAGATATGATTTATTGTGATAATAAATGGCTTCCTGTTCTAGACCTCATTTCCAGGTGCAGCATCTGTGGCAGATTTATTTCACAGATGTGCATTTTCATGCATTTGTTGAATTATTGCTGGAGAGGACCCGATTTCTGAAAAATCTATTATTTTCATCCTGGGCATTATGATGCAATCTACAGGAACTAGAAAATTCTTCAGTCATTTCACGTTTGATTTTCTATTTGTGTAATGTGTAACTTCAATTATTTTGCCAAGTTTAAATCTTCTCTTTGGGTTTGCTCTTGAAATTTGAAAATGATAATCCTCTACCTACATTGCCAAGAGAAATATCAACAACCTCAGGTATGCAGATGATACCACTCTGGCAAAATGGCAGAATGTGAAGAGGAACTAAAGAGACTCTTGATGAGGGTGAAAGAGGAGAGTGAAAAGCTGGATTGAAACTCAGCATTCAAAAAACGAAGATCATGGCCTTCAGTCCCATAACTTCATGGCAAATAGATGGGGAAACAATGGAAACAGTGACAGACTATTTTCTTGGACTCCAAAATGACTGCAGATGGTGAGTGCAGCCATGAAATTAAAAGACGCTTGCTTCTTGGAAGAAAAACTATGCTAAATCTAGACAGCCTATTAAAAAGCAGAGGCATCACTTTACCGACAAAGGTCCATATAGTCAAAGCTATGGTTTTTTCCCAGTAGTCATGTATGGATGTGAGAGTTGGACCATAAAGAGGACTGAGTGCCTTAAGAATTGATGCTTTTGAACTGTGGTGTTGGAGAAGACTCTTGAGAGTCCCTTGGACTGTAAGGAGATCAAACCAGTCAATCCTAAAGGAAATCAGCCCTGACAGTTCATTGAAAGGACTGATGCTGAAGCTGAAGCTCCAATACTTTGGCCAGCTGTGCAAAGAGCTGACTCACTGGAAAAGACCCTACTCATAGGAAAAGATCCTGATGCTGGGAAAGACTAAAGGCGAGAGAAGAAGGGGACAGCAGAGGGTAAGATGGTTAGATAACATCATCTACTCAATAGACATGAATCTGAGCAAACTCGGAGAGAATGGAGGACAGAGGAGCTGTGGTGTTCTGCAGTCAACAAAGTGGCAGAATTACATGACTTAGCAACTGAACAACAACAGCAATCTAAATTAAGAGGCACAATCTAGAACAGTGAAATAGCCTGTGGAGTTTAAAGATTTCTTACCTGAAAGTAGAGGAAGAAAGCTTTAAAATAAGCAGAAAAGTATTGAAGGAAGCCCATTAATTCCTTTGCATTAAATGAAGATGAGTTAAGAGCTAGACTATAGATATGAGAAAGGAAATAATCTTACCATGAACTGTATCTGAAGATAATAATGCTTAAGAAGAGTAATTTTTCACAGTGTTTTTCTCTTTTAACTAACATTCATGGTATCCTTAATTTTTTAAGGAGAAGGAAATAATGGAGGGATAAATAAATATCTTATCAAAACTAGAGGATTATCTTTATTTGTATTTCCTAGACCATAGAGAGAGGTTAATTACAGACTTCATAATATTGAGGAATTGGGAGGATTATAGCAAAATTTTCTTTATTTGATCTAAAATTTTTGAGATGGAGATTTAACTCACATATTCTTGGCAGAGTGAATGCATAATTTTAAGAGTTCTTTCCTCACAAAGTAATTTATATCAATTTAGAATAGCTGTTATTCAGGCATTTTTTTCTGTCTAGAGAAATTTATACCATCTTGATGTTGTGAAATTAATAACAGAAACAATAAGCACTGAGTTTTTGTTTTGGAGTTCCTCAGATCTGAGTTCAAATTCTAGAATCATGTTGATAGCTTTTTCCTGTAGTGATTGTGTTATGAACATAAGCTAACTATTATATATAAAAATAGATAATTAATAAGGACCTACTTATTATATAGCACAGGGAACTCTATTGAATACTCTGTAATGACCTATATGGGCAAAGAATCCAGAAAAAAGACTGGATATATGCAAGTGTATAACTGATTCACTGTACTGTACACATGAAACTGACCCAACATTGTAAATCAATGATACTTCAATAAAATTTTTATCTTACTTTATTTTATTTTCTTAATATAAATTTATTTATTTTAATTGGAGGCTAATTACTTTACAGTATTGTATTGGTTTTGCCATACATCAACATGAATCTGCCATGGGTGTACACGTGTTCCCCATCCTGCACCGCCCTCCCACCTCCCTCCCCATACCATCCCTCTGGGTCATCCCAGTGCACCAGCCCCAAGCATCCTGTATCATGCATCAAACCTGGACTGGCGATTCATATCATATATGATATCATACATGTTTCAGTGCCATTCTCCCAAATCATCCCACCTTCTCCCTCTCCCACAGAGTCCAAAAGACTGTTCTATACATCTGTGTCTCTTTTGCTGTCTTGCATATAAGGTTATCATTACCATCTTTCTAAATTCCATATATGTGCATTAGTATACTTTATTGGTATTTTTCTTTCTGGCTTACTACACTCTGTATAATAGGCTTCAGTTTCACCCACCTCATTAGAACTGATTCAAATGTATTCTTTATAATGGCTGAGTAATACTCCATTGTGTATATGTACCACAGCTTTCTTATCCATTCATCTGCTGATGGACATCTAGGTTGCTTCCATGTCCTGGCTATTATAAACAGTGCTGCAGTGAACACTGAGTACACATGTCCCTTTCACTTCTGGTTTCCTCAGTGTGGATGCCCAGCAGTGGGATTGCTGGGTCATAAGGCAGTTCTATTTCCAGTTTTTTAAGGAATCTCCACACTGTTCTTCATAGTGGCTGTACTAGTTTGCATTCCCACCAACAGTATAAGAGGGTTCCCTTTTCTCCACATCCTCTCCAGCATTTATTGCTTGTAGACTTTTGGATCACAGCCGTTCTGACTGGCGTGAAATGGTACCTCATTGTGGTTTTGATTTGCATTTCTCTGATAATGAGTGATGTTGAGCATCTTTTCATGTGTTTGTTAGCCATCCGTATGTCTTCTTTGGAGAAATGTCTATTTAGTTCTTTGGCCCATTTTTTGATTGGGTCGTTTATTTTTCTGGAATTGAGCTGCAGAAGTTGCTTGTATATTTTTGAGATTAATTCTTTGTCAGTTGCTTCATTTGCTATTATTTTCTCCCATTCTGAAGGCTGTCTTTTCACCTTGCTTAGAGTTTCCTTTGTTGTGCAGAAGCTTTTAATTTTAATTAGGTCTCATTTGTTTATTTTTGCTTTTATTTCCAGTATTCTGGGAGGTGGGTCATAGAGGATCCTGCAGTGATTTATGTCAGAGAGTGTTTTGCATATGTTCTCCTGTAGGAGTTTTATAGTTTCTGGTCTTACATTTAGATCTTTAATCCGTTTTGAGTTTATTTTTGTGAATGGTGTTAGAAAGTGTTCTAGTTTCATTCTTTTACAAGTGGTTGACCAGTTTTCCCAGCACCACTTCTTAAAGAGATTGTCTTTTCTCCATTGTATATTCTTGCCTCCTTTGTCAAAGATAAGGTGTCCATATGTGTGTGGATTTATCTCTGGGCTTTCTAGTTTGTTCCATTGATCTATATTTCTGTCTTTGTGCCAGTTCCATACTGTCTTGATGACTGTGGCTTTGTAGTAGAGCCTGAAGTCAGGCAAGTTGATTCCTCCAGTTCCATTCTTCTTTCTCAAGATTGCCTTGGCTATTCGAGGTTTTTTGTATTTCCATACAAAATGTGAAATTATTTGTTCTAGCTGTGTGAAAAACACCGCTGGTAGCTTGAAAGGGATTGCATTGAATCTGTAGATTGCTCTGGGTAGTATACTCATTTTCACTATATTGATTCTTCCAATCCATGAACACGGTATATTTCTCCATCTGTTAGTGTCCTCTTTGATTTCTTTCACCAGTGCTTTATAGTTTTCTATATATAGGTCTTTAGTTTCTTTAAGCAGATATATTCCTAAGTATTTTATTCTTTTCGTTGCAATGGTGAATGGAATTGTTTCCTTAATTTCTTTTTCTATTTTCTCATTATTAGTGTATAGGAATGCAAGGGATTTCTGTGTGTTGATTTTATATCCTGTAACTTTACTATATTCATTGATTAGCTCTAGTAATTTTCTGATGGAGTCTTTAGGGTTTTGTATGTAGAGGATCATGTCATCTGCAAACAGTGCAATAAAATTTTTTTAAAAAAGACAAGCTGAGACTGTAGCATGGGAAATGATCTTGAACAATTACTGAACTCATCAAAGACTTTTTATCCTTGTCCATAAAATAGGAAGAATAAATACCCTTTCTTAGTTCTTAGGAGGCTTAAGAGTTCTGCACCAAACCCACACAGTTCATGGTGTTTGACATATAGTAGGTGCACAGTGCCTCACTCTCTTGCCTTCTTTTTTTCCTCTTATATAGAAGAGATTACCTTAAAACTAGCTAGACCACTCAAGCATAAATTGACATGTCCTTGTGGCTGTCAACCCACTGAATAAGGCCCTTTGCTTTCTTTTGTGTGTGTGTTTGTGTGTGTGCTTAGTTGCTCAGTCTTGTCTGACTGTTTGTAGCCCCATGGCTGGTAGCCCACCAGGCTCCTCTGTCCATGGGATTTCCCTGCCAAGAATACTGGAGTGGGTTGGCATTTCTTTCTCCAGATGGTCTTCCCCACCCAGGGATTTAACCCACATCTCTTGCATCTCTTGCATTGCAGGCAGATTTTTTTACCACTGTGGCACCTGGGAAATCCTTGCTTTCTTTTAGGAAGGATAAAACAGGGTTTCAGTACCTGCTCATAGTAGGGTTGAAGAAGCGTTTATTGATAGAATGAAAAGACTGTGATTTTCAAAAACAATGAACCAATGACTAAGGTCAGCGTTTTTCAAGTATGGGGAAATAGTCACATATAAAGGAACTCTTTAATTTACCTCTTTTTAAAACAGCTCTAGATTTATAAATTTGCTCTGCAAATTAGTGAGGGCAAATGTGCATTTTCTTCTCATTTTATGACTGTGATTTACAAATTAGGAGTGCACGTGGGCATTCCCCCATAGCCTTTTCTGAGATGAATCCAGCCAAGACACGAAGCAGATGATGGTGGATCAGCAAACTCTTTTCTAGATGAAGAGAAACCAGATGTGGTATGCCTGGGATGCACCTGCCAGCAAACAGATGAGCCTGTCTGATTTGTTCTCAGTGAAGAGTCTGGGTGTAATAAAAAGGTCTTTGCATGAGCACTGAGCAGTAACAAAAAGAAGGTCAAAGAAAATTTAGTTCTTGGACAAAATGATTAATATTTACATGTAATATTTAATTATGTGTTAAAATATCATGTTCAGACAGGCAGAGGATTTCTGAATTTCAAAATAAAGAAGAAGATTATATCCAGGGACATATGCAAGGCATAAGCAAGAGCTTCACCTTAAAAATGGCCATATCTCCATTCAGACCAAGGATGGAGTAATAGGGAATTCTTAGATCAGCTGACAACTTGTGCTTAGAAGAAAGCCATCATAGATCATAGATGCTGTATTAAATTAAACAAAATTAGTTGTTCAGAGCAAAGTGAATCAGCTAGGCTTTCTCTTTTAGATTTCCTAATGTTATTAATAGTCTGAGTGGTAATCAATGAAGCATTCCTATATCAGATGTTTTACACTATCAGATTCTTTGATTCAGAAATCCTCTTCAGCTTTCTGTTATTAATCTCTTAAGGAGATAAAATATAATCATTTTCTATTTCATGATCACTATTTTAGATATTTCCATAAAAGGAAAGAAAAAAGAACAGTAGTTCAGAAAAATGAACAATCTTTTTTTAACTGATCAAAATAGAGATTTTCTTTTAAATTGTTTAAATTCCTAGAAATTAAACTTTATTTTTTATTGTTATTATTTAAACATAATGTTTAGAGGAAAATTGCAGGTTATTCAGGTTAAAGACTACTTCAAGAGCTTGGTGGGTTGTGTTTTTTTTTTTGTTTTTTTTTTTTTTACAATTTGGCCAGAATTTCTTCCACTAGAACAAAAGGAAAGAAGTTGGCTGTTTAATGTTGATGAGAAATACCTTTTATAGATATATTCTGTACCATGCCCTTTGTCAGATGAATTTTCCTTTGTTATTCCAAAAACTGAGATGCTGTATTGAGTATCTTGAGGGCAAAGTGGGATATTGATTAAGACAAATGTTAGAAATTCTGCTGTTCATTGAAGTTGTTGCTCAGCTTGATAAGGTGGACAGTATTCTCAGATACCCTGTGGGTTATGAAAGCATTGTTCTTTGTAAAGTTCTAATCATACAAAAATGTGTGCACGGGCCTGAAAAAGCACCTTGTGTCCATCTAGGTAGTAGAGCAGAGATGCATTCTAAATGAAAGTTGCCCTGTGGTTTTGTGTATGTAATTGCAGTTGACACCTTTTTCCGTTCAGTTACCGTTTGAAAAAGGGACTGTGTGAGAAAGCTGAATTGGAACCATGCTATGAATCCTGGAATGTATGCTCATGCAACGCTGTGATCTGCAAACATATGTCCTCTGTTCAATAAATGTTACAGCTTTCACTGCGATTCCCGCCTTGGCTCTTTTGTGATCATTTACATTTCAATGAATGGGACCTAGTATGTGCGTTATTTAAATGGATGATATATAAATGTTTACGATACTGGAGCATTATGGTTAGCATGGGAAATCAGAGTGCTAACACAAGAAAGGAGAAAGCCTGGCTCCCCACACTGCATGCAAAATTCAAATAAATCCTTAATGATGTTTGCTTGGATGCTTTTGTGTGATGGTTATGTATATGTGTGTTGTGGCTTCTCCCTTCTCTCCCCACCTCTCTTCTGATTAAAAAAGTACTTTTGAGGGTGATAAATAGCATGCAATTCTTTTCCAGTTATTGTGGCCCCCAGAGTGGGAGGGAGAGTGCTGGGATATATTAGGGGGTCAGTGGGGTGTCATTTGTGGAGTTCCTCCCACGGATCCTGCTGTGGCTCCCAGAGTCCCTGAAACTCCATCACGCACAGGTTGATGTGATTCAACTATAAATAATCAGCATCTTGGGGGTCATGAGACCTAAACATTTAAATTCCAGCTTTACCACTTTCTGCCTTCAGGACCTTTGAACAAATGGAATAATTATTGTAAATGCTTAGCACACTAATTAGCACATGATAAGCAGCCCCCAACATTAATTCAAAGAAGTTTTGAAATAGTGTTTTGGGTTCTCTATATATGGTATCATGTGGTATGTTTTGATGATAATGAATAGATGTTTTTATTCACACTGAATACAAGATGAGAGGAAAGTAAATTTAAAACCGGGAAGATGCGGAATAAATATGCAGATTTCTGATTTTTAAAAATGAAAAAGGACCTGAGGAAGACCTAAACAGATTCAGAAATTGTGTAGTTAAGACACACTGGAGCCTGGAGTGTGTGAAAAGCCCACCATGACACTGGACTGGCGATAGACAGTTGAGGTTTTCCCAGATCCTCTAATCCTGGCTTTTTGTCTGATGTCAGGTCCTAGAAAGATACCTACAGGGATCTGTGGCATCTTAAAAAAAAAAGATCTATCTTTGTAGACTGGCTTTAATTTCAACTTAGTTTCAAAGGTTTTCAAGACATGCTTTTGTTCATAAACTAAAGCTCCAACCAGCCCCTGGGTTCTGCGGGGGCCAGCATTATGGTATGAAAACCTAATCTTTCAGCTTTAAAATCTCATGCTTCAAATCTTCTTTGATCTGTTGAGCATTATTTAGAAAAGTCAATAATGTTGGTGAGCAGCTGCAAAATGTATTTTTTAAAAAATGTTTCCCCTACGAGCATGCAGTAGTGATCCCAAGTAAGGAGGATTTAATAGAAAATAAGATGGTTTATGTTATTAGTAAAATCACTTCGCCTAAGGCAGCCTTTAAAGTCTGTCAACTGAATCCGGAAAATGAATACCTTTTAGTTTCATTGCAGGTCATATGCTGTCCCATTGAGTATTTCCTAATTTAAAAGAGGAATCTTGAACAATTTTAGTGAAAAGCTTACTTCCCTCCCTCCCTGACCCTAGAGTTACTCTGACAGAGTGCCTTCATATAATTATGGACACTTTTTTGGCCCACTCTCTCCACTTTATTACATCCACGTACCATTAACAGGATATCTGTGGAATCTCATCTGTCTTTTGGTTGAGTAATGAACACCAATCATGGATTGTATACATTCAGTGTGCATTCTTGTATATCCACCGAGCTCCATCAATTCAACTTCAACTTCATTTTGGAAATTAATGAATCTACGTACTAGCATTTGTAAAAATAGCCTTTTTGAGTGAAGAATATACATTTAGTCTTTTTTCTAAATCCTGACCTGTAAATCAGAAGCCCTGATTGCAGTCTAGTCTTGGTTTTTCTGGTGAGTAGCTGTCTAACCACTTCCTTTCACCCGTTTGCTGCTCTCAGGTCTCCAAACATGTCCACTGGACAGCGTTGCCTAAACACACCCTGTGAAAGGTCTGGGAAACAGATGGTATCTGTGAATAACATCATGTCCTTTAGAAGAAAGTCACCGAGCGGCGTGGTCTGTTTTTTGACTGTGACCTTCCCAAGGCTGTGAGCACATCTGGTTCACCCCCACTAGAGTTGTTCCCTGCTTATGACTGATCCTTATGTAGTTCTGGTGCATTTCTAGTACATTGTAGGTGTTCAGTAATATTGTTGAATGAATGAAGAGCCAAGTGAACTTGCTCACAGGCATAAGGAAACTGAACTCAAGTTGTGTCAGTTGGTTCTACCAGGCCATTTCTGGTCTCAGGGAACTTGCAGGAACTTGATGGCCTTTGTGTTTGAAGAAGAGCATGCCTTTCACTGAGGCTTCCCTAGTAGCACAGATTGTATCAGGAGACCCACGTTCAGTCCCTGAGTCAGAAAGATCCCCTGGAGAAGGAAATGGCTACCCACTCCAGTATTCTTGCTTGGAGAATCCCATGGGCAGAGGAGTCTTGAGAGCTGTAGTCCATGGGGTCACAGAGAGTCGGACACGACTGAGCAGTTGCACGCATACATTCCTTTCACTCCAGGACCCAAGAAACCAAATTTCTCCTTATCAGAAGTTCACCTTGAGCTGGGGGTTTATTGTTCAAGTCCTCTGAGTTTCCTGTTTCCTTTTGTATAAAACTATAAATGCAAATATTTTATAAAATAACAATGTACATGCTCATTTAAGTTTTCTTCTGCAGAAATATATCAAATATTATTTGTGAAGGCATCTGAAAGTACCAAATTGCCACACTGTTGGAATTATGATTTTCCTTTGGTTATATTTTCCTAACATGGATTGTGAGAAGGATATCACCTATTCCTGCAATTAAAGTTAATAAAATATAAATCTATTCTTGCAATTAAAGTTCATCAAACTCTGATGAATGTACTTGTCACGTGAATGCTAGTGTATGCTGTGTTACTAGAAAAGATGCAAAGATCTACACAAACAGTGTAGATCCTACACAAACAGTGGGGCTTCCCAGGTGGCATAGTGGTTAAGAACCTGCCTGCCAGTGCAGGAGATGCAAGAGGCACAGGTTCCATCCCTGGGTTGAGACGATCCCCTGGAAGAGGAAACGGAGTGAGTAATACTCACTCCAGTATTCTGGCCTGAAAAATTCCATGGACACAGGAGCCCAGCAGTCTGTGGTCCATGGGGCCGCAGAGAGTCAGGCATGACTGAGCTCCTTAACCTTTATTTACGTTTTATAGGCTTAAATTATTATGAGACCAAACGTGTGCTTAGCCGTTCAGTTGTGTCTGATTCTTGCGACCCCATAGACTGTAGCCTGCCAGGCTCTTCTGTTATAAGGGCCTTACATTAAGAAGCAGGAGAGGGCAGATGGATGAGAGAAAGTTTATCTTAAAAGACGGCGTGTTAGAGGGGTCAGGAGACAAGGTGAAGAAGGGGTGAGATATACTGCAAGTCTAAGGTGCTGTAGAGGGTAAGGCCGCTAGTAAGTGCCACTGAAAGAGAAGAAATGTTCAACTAGTACACCATACAGCTTTTTCATTAATATTTTTCTTCTTAGCTTATTGGCAGAGCTATCTTAGACTTCTTTATACATAGATATTTATGCTTTATCACTCAGACACACACAGCTGTAAAAGTAAAGCAAAGGAAGCATGAGGTCATCCTTCAGTGTTTTTCTAGGCGAACTCTTCTGAGTCACGTTTGGACTCAGGTCTGTCTTCACAGTGTCCTCGTCGGCAGGAGGATGGCTGACAGAGCCTGTCTGAGAGCCTCTGTCATCTCTGGATTTCATCCAAGCTCTTCTATTAATGTGAGTTTAGATGGTGGTACTATCTTGATCTTACTTGTCTGCAGACGGTTTCCAGACAGTGTCTCATTCTTTCTTCAAATGGTGATTAAATGGTTTGTTAGCCAAAATGTAGGCTAGAGTCTCTGCAATTGTCCTACCAGGAATGGCATCCGAGTTTGCATATGCTCACCTCATAGCAATTGTGTCACTAGCCCTGTGTCCTCAGCTGTAGCTTCCCTTCCATTGTTCTCTGTCCTGATGTCATCAAAACGGGACAAAGTGTGCTTTCAAATCCACAAAATACATTTGTCTGTAAAATTATGAGGGAAATTAGACCACCCAGAAAATTTTACTTTCTGTTCCTCTATGTATTATATATTAGTAAGTTTTGATAATTCTTCATTAGTAATTTTGTCTGTAACTACCTTAGACTCCGTAAGAATTTCTTTTGGCCTTTTTTGTAGTTGAGTCTGTGTTAATATTATTCTGTGGTCTTCTGATCTGATTTACCCTGCAGTCATGGCCTACTTGAGCTTCCCTGTTGGCTCAGGTGGTAAGGAATCTGCCTGTAATGCAGGAGACACACCCAGGTTTGATCCCTGGGTTTGGAAGATAACCTGGAGAAGAGAATGGCTACCCACTCCAGTGTTCTTGCCTGGAGAACCCCATGGACAGAGAAGCCTGGTGGGCTACAGTCCATAGGATTGCAGAGTCAGATAGGACTGAGCAACTAACACACACATACATACACACACAATACATACTGGTAAGTTTGGTTTACTGTATTCTGTATTTCATGGGGATCTCTGGTTCATGGAGTGTCTTTAAATGATGATTTAAATATTATATTTTATAAAATTTAGCACCTTCTGCTATGGAATGGTAATTTTTCACTTGAGTCCTTTAATGGTGTATGAAAGTCATTCAGTCGTGTCCAACTCTTTGCAACCATATGGACCATACAGTCCATGGAATTCTCCAGGCCAGATTACTGGAGTGGGTAGCCTTTCCCTTCACCAGGGTGTCTTCCCAACCCAGGGATCGAACCCGGGTCTCCCTCATTGCAGGCAGATTCTTTACCAGCTGAACCACCAAGGAAGCCCAAGAATACTAGTGGGTAGTCTATCCCTTCTCCAGGGGATCGTCCCGACCCAGGAACCGAACCAGGGTCTCCTGCATTGCAGATGGATTCTTTACCAACTGGGCTATCAGGGAAGCCTGAGTCCTTTAATGATGATGCCTTATTATAGAGTAAACCATCATAGAGCCAGTGTCCCCAGCCACTGCTGAAAGCAGGAATTTGTTCTCACTAATGCTTCAGGGCAAGAAATACTCTATATTATAATTAGAATTCCAAGTGGCAGCTCATAATTTACTATTTGACCTTTAAATATTAGGACCCTGTTAAAATATTTGAAGTTTCTAAATGTCCTCAGGAGCTATTGGGCTTCCATTCCTTATGCTCAGAGGATGGGTAGTGTAGCAGAAAGAGGCTGGGGCATTGGGAGAAAGGAACCCCAGCTCCCTACTGAGTGGCCTTGGTGAAGAAATACCCAGTGCTTTCAGTGGTCAGAGCAAGGTATACAAATTCCGTTTAATTCTATAATAACCCAATAAAGTAGTTGCTGTAGCTGCTCCATTTTATAGGTAAGGAAACTAAGACACAGAGACTTTTGAAGTATCTTAGAAAATTCATTTCACCTCTTTCATTTTAGGTGTCCTTAGATTTATAAAAGGTATGCTTGTGAGTACTAGCCATATCCTGAAAACACACTGTATATATCAGGTGCTTGAAATGGAAACTAATTTTATTACACTGGTTTTTAATTACTTTTTCCTCCTCCATGTGTGCCCCCTAAGGTATAATAATTTGCCATTTGAAATCACTTTATACATTCTGAGAGGAAAATAAACATTTTGGAATTTTTGACCCTCCCCCAAATCGTTTTCTCTTACACATATTGATTCTTCTCATTTTGTCTTAATTAATTGATAACCTTTTTAAACCTTTTTTAATATTGGATTATAATTGATTAACAACATTGTGTTAGTTTCAATTGTATAGCTGAGTGATTCAGTTCTACATATACATGTATATTTTCTTTTTTCAAACTCTCTTTGCATTTAGGTTTTTCATAATATTTGGCAGAGTTCCCTGTGCTATATAGTAGGCCCTTGTTGGTTATACATTTTCAGTATAGCAGTGTGTACATGTCAATTTTTTTTTTTTTTACTTATATAACCCAGTGGGCAGCTTTGTACCAAGATCCAAACATTTCCAAATGTCTGTGAATATTCTCCATGATGCCTGAACTGAAGAAATTTGGTGACCAAATATTTTTTTTAATTGGGCCTTTGGGGAGAGAACGTAGTACCTTCTGTACTTTGAATGAACCAATGATCATTCAGTTAGACATATAACAAACTATAACTTCCAATAGATCTCATCTTGATAAAATCCCAATATTAGCATCAGAAATATTATTTTTAGAAAATTACTTTATTGCCCCCCATGAAATACAAAACAGGGTAATATTTATGTACATGCTAAGACAAAGGAGTTCATTGAAGAGTTAGTTAGATGTAATTGACTAAAGCATAGTTTTAGGAAACATTGCACTCATTGCCTCAAATTTTTGAGCCTGTCTTCTTTCCTTCTTTCTTTTTCTCTCTTTCCTTCTTGTAACTGACAACAAAATGAATCAAATATATCTCTCTTAGCCCACAAGTCCTATTCATCTGCTTTTATTTTTTTATGCTTTAATCTCCCTCCAAGAACATTCAAAGAATAAGTAAATATGTTTTATGAAAATCTTGGCACATTTCCTAGATTTTAGAGGTGTGAGGAAAGGGTTGGCAAAGAAGTGACTTTTGAATGAAAAATTAAATCTCTACTTAGATTTAAAATCTCCAGACATCATTGATATAAACCAAAATGGTGTTTGTAGTATGGAAAACAGCCAGTTGTATGTGATTTAGAGAAATTAGTTTTTTAAAAAGCGTGTAGCAACTAAGTGAAGTGAAGTCGCTCAGTCGCGTCCGACTCTTTGCGACCCCATGGATGGTAGCCTACCAGGCTCCGCCGTCCATGGGATTTTCCAGGCAAGAATACTGGGGTGGGCTGCCATTTCCTTCTCCAGGAGATCTTCCCAACCCAGGGATCGAACCCTGGTCTCCTGCATTGTAGACAGACGGTTTACATAAATCTAGTGTTTTGTGTTTTAAAAACACAAACCATAGTATAAATCTCAACCAATAAGTGAAAAGAATAAACTGATGAAGGCGATATTCTAACACTGAGTGTACTATTTTAAAAGTCCAATATATCAAAATAATAGGTCTGCTAAATGCAATAATAGGAATAAGGCAAGGCCTCTGACTGTATCATTCAATGGGGAGAAGTTGGAACACATTTACAGAGCCTACTTCACGGAGTTACATACAGCTGACAGAATAAGGACAAGAAAGTGCTGTAAATTAAGCTTACTGCCATCAGAAGTTTATTGCCCTTCTGCTTTATAAGTTTTTTTGAATCTTGCCTTTAGATGTTTTTTACTCTTAATTAATAGTTGCTTAAGGTTTAGTCATTTTGATACTGTACTGCTTAGCTGTGGTGTTAGTAGAATGTTTGGGGTTTGTGTGCCTGCTGAGTCGCTTCAGTTGTGTTCAACTCTTTGCAGCCCTATGGACTGTAGCCCACAAGGCTCCTCTATCCATGGAATTCTCCAGGCAGGAATACTGGAGTGGATTGCCATGCCCTCCTCCAGAGGATCTTCATGACCTAGGGATTGAACTCCAGTCTCTTATGCCTCCTGCATTGGCAGGTGGGTTCTTTACCTCTAGCGCCACCTGGGAAGCCCCATGTTTAACTTATGTATAAATTAACTTATGTATAAATTATGTTAACTTATGTATAAAGTTATAAATTATGTTAACTTATGTATAAATTAACCTTGTTTCACAAAGAGTAAATAATCTTGAGCAAATAAAATGGTATGCCCATTTTCATTCCCACCTCCCAAAAGAAGTGACTTCCAGTTAGGAGGGTAATTTGCACTACCCAGTACACTTCTCTGCTCACTTTGGGGATCTCAAGGGAGCTTCTAATTATTGAAAAATTGCATGAGTATAAGTATGTCTTCACAATAAAGGATGAGTTTATTTTTTGCATGATTCAAAAACAATTCTAAGGCATTATCTAGTTATAGAAAAAAATTAAGCATAATTTCCCCCTTGATGGTAAACTTGGTTACAGTAGACATAGAGCATGATAAATATTAATAGGTTATAATCCATATCCTGTAGTTAAAAATGCTTTCAAACATTTTAGAATTAACATCCACAGGAAAAACATACAGCAGAGGTTGAGAGTTGTCTGTGAGTAACAATCATTCATATTTTATAGAGTCTTATATTCAAAGTGAAAAAATTAAGCTGATCCACACTTATTACAGATCTTAAAACACAGTTCAAAGAAACGAAAACTCAAATGTCAGTGGAAAGAAAAGAGTTACACGTGGATTTGACTTCCTTTCTGCCACCTAAATCCATGTGGCCTTGGGTGAGTTATCTCACCTATGTCAGGATTATATGAACTGTTTATGTAGTTCTGTGCTCAGATATGCAGATGATACCACCCTTATGGCAGAAAGTGAAGAAGAACTAAAAAGCCTCTTGATGAAAGTGAAAGAAGAGAGTGAAAAAGTTGGCTTAAAGCTCAACATTCAGAAAACGAAGATCATGGCATCTGGTCCCATCACTTCATGGGAAATAGATGGGGAAACAGTGGAAACAGTGTCAGACTTTATTTTTTGGGGCTCCAAAATCACTGCAGATGGTGATTGCAGCCATGAAATTAAAAGACGCTTACTCCTTGGAAGGAAAGTTATGACCAACCTAGATAGCATATTCAAAAGCAGAGACATTACTTTGCCGACAAAGGTCCGTCTAGTCAAGGCTATGGTTTTTCCTGTGGTCATGTATGGATGTGAGAATCGGACTGTGAAGAAAGCTGAGCGCCAAAGAATTGATGCTTTTGAACTGTGGTGTTGGATAAGACTCTTGAGAGTCCCTTGGACTGCAAGGAGATCCAACCAGTCCATCCTAAAGGAGATCAGTCCTGGGTGCTCTTTGGAAGGACTGATGTTAAAGCTGAAACTCCAGTACTTTGGCCACCTCATGCAAAGAGTTGACTCATTGGAAAAGACTCTGATGCTTGGAGGGATTGGGGTCAGGAGGAGAAGGGGACGACAGAGGATGAGATGGCTGGATGGCATCACTGACTCAATCGACCTGAGTTTGGGTGAACTCTGGGAGTTGGTGATGGACAGGGAGGCCTGACGTGCTGCGATTCATGGGGTCGCAAAGAGTCGGACACGACTGAGCGACTGAACTGAACTGGTGCATATAGTAAGTGCCCAATAAATGTTAGCATTTGCCATCAGAATTCATTTTCACATTCGACAACTTTGCTGTTAAGATTGTGTGATGAACAAAAGCCCAATTTCTAAATGTTGCTATTTAAGGAGAGTTTATTGAGCAGTATTCCTGCAGGTACCACAGTGGGCTCTGGAGGGACCACAAGGAAGAATGAATAAAGTATTTACTGTGTATAGAAAAGAGGTGGGTGTACAGAGGATTCAAACTCCATCAAAACAAAATGGCACTGCTTGTTGTTCAGTCGCTGAGTCCTTTCTGACTCTTTGCAACCCCATAGACTTCAGCACACCAGGCTTTCCTGTCCATTACTATCTCCCAGAATTTCCTCAGACTCATGTCCATTGAGTTGATGATGCCATCCAACCATCTCATCCTCTGTCGTCCCCTTCTCCACCTACCCTCAATTCTTTCCCAGCATCAGGGTCTTTTCCAGTGAGTCAGTTCTTCGCATTAGGTGGCCAGAGTACTGGAGTTTCAGCTTCAGCATCAGTCCTTCCAATGAATATTCGGGACTGATTTCCTTTAGGATGGACTGTCTTGATCTTGCTGTGCCAAGTAAATTCCTGTTGCAGGATGTGTCTGATTTAGATGAACAGTCTTAAAAGCTGGGTAGGATTTTGATTTTTGGGAGGGTGAAAGAGGAGTGAGGGGGGAGGGATTCTCCAATAGCGGAGCTGCTTGAGCAGAGCCCTAAAGCGATGAAAGTGTGTGGTGTTTGTGGAAGAAGGGATATTGGCCTGTGGCTCTGGAGCCTAGGCACATAGGACAAATAGGTGAATAAAGGGAAGATATGTGTGTTGGCTTGGAAAGTGGTCTCTGATTCCTATATATTATTAATATACTGAGAGGACCTACTTTATTTTGTAGGCTGGATATTTTCAAACTCTTGTTTCTCAAGGTGTATGGCTGTTGGCATTCACATGCCCAACATGTTTTCACATATGACAAATGTGTATTGATTCCTTACTCATGCCAGGCACTGTTTTAAGTGCTAGGGAAAACAAGACATAATCCTGCCATCATGGAGAGTGATTTTCTGAAGAAATATAGGTGTGGGTCATTTAGTGCTGTATTAGAATGCAAATCCATGATAATCTGGTTATGATGGGAAGAGCCTAGTGCATAAAATCACCAATTATGCACAAACTGCCGCTTTAAATATTCTTGTCAGCAGATTTCCGGTACACTGAAAATCCACACCAGCTCTTCCGAGTGTCTGGCTCCCAGCACTGACAACTGCTTCTCAGGTCTTTGAGGAGGGAAGTGATGTCATCTGAGAAGAAACCAGAGGATGCTAATATTAAGGCTAGTCTTGATTTCCCTGGTGGCCCAGGGGTTAAGCCTCTGTGCCTCCACTGCAGGGCACACAGATTTGATTCCTGGTCCAGGAACTAAGATCTTGCATGCTGTGCTGTGTGGCCAAGAAAAAAAAAAAAAGATGCTAGTCTTCCTGTGAGCACCATTATTCTGAGAATTCATGACAGCCTTTCCCTGGTTTTCCCCTGAGACTTCCTCCTTCTTATTTGGTCTTCACCACCTTTATACCATAAAGGCCAAAGGCACAGCTCTTGTCAGTGCCAATCTACCACTGGCCTTTTCCTCTCATTCAGTCTTAGCTCTCTCTATTTTATTTCCCATTCTCATTAATTATATTGTCTGGACCAGCCCTGTCAGGTAGCACTCTGTGCAATGATAGGCATATTTTATTCTGCCTCATTCAATACAATCGCCACTAGCCATACATGACTGCTGAGTGTTTGGAGTATGGCTCATGCTGCTGAGGATGAAACATTTTAATATTTAATTTAGTTTTTTAAATTTAACTAACTCACATTTAAATAGTCTTCGGTGGCTAGCAGTAACATGTTAGACAGTATAGAAGTAGATGTTCATGAAACCTATCCAAGTCCACATTCTGTTTGGTTGACGATCATATTTCTGGCAAATTCTTACATTTGATTTTTCTAATTTTCACATACCTGGAATTCCTTTTTGGCAGCCAATCTCTGATATTTTTTTTTAATGAAAATTCTCACCTAGATCTAGGAGCAGGAAAGTGACATTACCTCTTACTGTTTGTCTACACATGGCCTTCCAGCCACAGCAGTAGGCAGGAAAAAATGCCATGTTGGGGGTACAGCTTTGTTGTGGCTTTTTATTTTAATTTACCTCTTGCCAGTCTGTCACCAAGGAAAAGAACAGTATTTTTTTCTTCCTCTCTTTTTAAACAGGCTTCCTCAAGGTAAGAGTTGCAAGAGAGAAGAGATAGTACTGTTGAGACAAAAAGGTACTCTGAAAAGTGATATGATTCCTCTTTACTGGCTCCTGGTGGTTGAGGGATGGGAGGTGAAGGAGAGGGAGGGGTCGTATATGACCTGACAGGTATCTCCATGAACGATGTCATTCATTCATGAAGGATGCACAAGATAAGGAGTCTGTTAGCAGGGCTAGGGATATGGTGAACTCCGTTTTGGATGCGTTGAGTTTGAGGTCTTTGGGGTGAGATGTGCAGTTGGATGGAGAATGTATGTCTGCATCTCTGGAGAGTGATCTGTGCTGGAGATAAATGTCTGGGGGTCATTGGCATATGCTAATTAAAACCACAGGAAAGATAGGGTGGCCCAGGCATAGTGTGGAGAGTGAGAGAAGGAAAGGCCCAGAGCTAGCACATAGCCCTAAGCATCAGTATTCACATGAACCCGTGAAGCATAGGAGCTTTGACCAAGGTAGGAGGAAACAGCCAAGAGAAGACAGTCACCAAAGACAAAAAGAGAGACAATTCCAAGAGAAAGAACTTCTGACAATGTCATGTGTTGTGAAAGGTCTAGGTGAGGAAGGACAGAAAAGTAGCCAGTAGATGAAGTCCCATGACATGGAAGGTAGAGACTCCAATGAAAAAGGGTGACATGGCTTTGACAGATGGATGGAAGGTGAGATGACAAGGACGGCAAGAGGGGTCCACTGAGAATAAATGTGGCTGTGAAGGGGCGGGAGCTGGGGGAAGGGAGATGGCTGGAGAGGTGTTTGGATTTGGTTTTGTTTAGTTCTACAGGCAGGTTAGCGATGGTTGAGGGGTCTGTATAGAGGGGTTAAAGGTGAGATATGGGAATAGAGTGAGCAAATCATCCAGAGAGGGGCTCCTAAGAAGGGTGCAGAAACAGGTAGAGGGGGAGACAGCAACCTTAGGCAGGGGGAGGAGGGTGTCTTTCCATCTAAGATAGAAAGGACCAGTGTGGTAAGTTAATAGGCTAGTAGATAGTGAGAAAATCCTGAGTGCTGGTTTTGCCAAAGCTCGTTTTATGTCTAAGATTCTCTGTATCCCTAAAGTGACCTTTATATTTGACCTAATAGAAATAGTAATATGCTCATCAAAAGAGTCCCCATCGGAATAAGCTGTGCTCCCAAAGTTGGTCCAAGGCTTTAGGAAAGGGCCTGGCCTGCTGTCCTCTGCAGAAGGACTTCTTGGCAGCAGGCAGTATGCAGGCTCTAAAATCAAGGGGAGCTCTAGGTATCTCCCTTGAGTATGTTAAAAGCAGAAAATGAGCATAGTAACTGTTTTGGCTTTTCTTCTCTGCACTTTGTATTGCAAATGTGTGGTTTTAATTTTAAAAACCCTGTGAAAACACACCCCTGAGTTCTAAGTTGTACCATACCATAGTATGCACGTGTGGTCAGTCATGCCTGACTTTTTGTGACCCTGTGGACTATATCCCACCAGGCTCCTTTCTCCATGGAATTTTTCAGGCAAGAATACTGGAGTGGGTTACCATTTCCTCCTCCAGGGGATCTTCCTTACCCAGGGATCAAACCCAGGTCTCCTGAGTCTCCTGCAGTTTCAGGTGGATTCTTTACCACTGAGCCACCGGGGAAACCCAAGTTTGAGTCTCTAAGGTGTAGAGCCCCAAAAGCTGTGAGCAAGACTTTGAATTGTACCAGTACTGCATCCAGAGGCCTGGTGTTAGCTGCACCTGCTTGTGTGAGCTGGGGTTCCGTGGTGCCTGCCTGCCTGCTTGCTGTGGTGCACAGCTGAAACCTTCATTGTTTTGCAGGTGCTAGAAAACACAGTTGCTTTGGGCGGATGGGGTGGGTTGGGGTCTGTGTGGCATCAGCTTCTGGGAAAATCTTGTTACACGAAATGAAAATCTGACTAAACATTAGAATACTTAATGATTTCTTAAAATAACATACCCCTTTCATTACATAAAAACAGGATGTATAAAATCCATATCCAGTTTTAAGCATAAACATTTCATTATGTGAATATTTTTCCAATGTGAAACAGAGCAGCTGTTTCTCCAGATGCCAGATCAGCGCTCTGGAGGGAATAGTTGCTCAATCCAATACCACAGTGAGCTGGATATTGAAAGAAATGCTACAAGATGTATCTGGTCTAATCAGTAAGCCTCAGTGAACCGAAATATAAACACACAACACGGAATTAATGCAAGAATTTGGATTACATTCTAAACAAGGGAAATGTAATCGCTATGCTTTTGAGCTTATCATGTTCTAATTTTTATTATTTAAAACCTATTAAGGATCCATCACAAGAAACCCTCTTTGTTTTTCCTACAATCAGTTATTGTGGCAGCCAATTGTTTTGAGAGAGAAAGTACAACATTATTATTTATGAGAAAGAGCTGACACATACAATCCATATATTTAGCTGACTCTAGTCTGCCTGGGCCAGCATATTAAATCATATGCATAACTACTTGAAAGATCCAGAAGGTTACAGGTAATTTTTATGCAGGAACCATCAGCCTTATACTGAAATGAAAAACTGCTCATAAAGTAGTCCATAACCTCTTGCCATTCTGCTCAAAGAGTGGTAAAATGAAGAGCAAGGGAAATTTATGGAAGGATTCCGTTGCTCTGGAATGAGTTACCTGATAATTATGTGGAATTAAAAAAAGTCTGCAAAAATTGGCAATTTACCTGGAAGAAACTTGTTAGAAAAAAAAAACTAGTTCATTTTCTTTTTCAAATAAAGCTACATCTCTGGAATATTCTTCTAAGATGTATATACATAAAATGTTCAGTTATATTACCAAGTTTAAAATACTTTAACCTACTTCAGAGCATATAGGATTTCAGTAAAAATTTATACAGCCTAGCCATGTAGGAAAAATACCAGGCAGTATGTAACAATTTTTATCTTTGATTGGTTGGATTTATAGGCATTGTTATGATTTTTCCTTTATTAATGAATATTAGCTCTGAGCATGTACTGCTTCCATGATTACTAAAAGACAGCCCATCAAAAACAAACAAACCAACCCGTTTCATACATTTTTATGGACAGTTCATGGAGACCATACAGATGCTCTTGACTAAGGACTTTCTTTCGTTTTTCAAAGAACTGTCATTTGTCTTTTCATTATATTATATTTATAAAGGAATTCTTTAATCTCTATAGTGTGATCCACTGCTTCTTTAACTCTTTGCCACTCATATTCCTTATCCTAAGATACCAGAGCCTGAAGCTGGCCAGAGCCTACACCTTCCACTTGCTTTTCTAGCCCAGCCAGTGTTGCTCTGTACTCACAGCTGCTGTGCTGGCCAATTCCTGGCCCACACCCCTCTGCTTATTACTGGATAATGAAGCCCAGCAACCATGCCAGGCAGCGTGGGAACATGGCTTTGGGTGACATTTGCTTCCCTGATTCTACACAATGTCTTACCACTGATGAATTATTATATAAATTCCAATTATATACTTATTTTGTTAGTGTAATATACCTTCTTAGAATAAGTAAATGAGGACACATACTTATCGTTAAAGGGTTTCAAGCCACTAATTAGATTAGCTCTGTGAGTGCCTGGCAGAATGTAACTTGTGTGTTATCTTTGGCAAATGCACTATCAACTATAAAACCCTTAATAGGAAATGTGACAGGAAGAAAAGAGCATGAGAGAAAATCATTGAGTTTTCAAAAGTAGCTTGCTGGTAGAAATAGCTATAACAAACAAATGGTTCTTAATATTATCAAGGATATATAAATGTATAGCTATGTTAACCATATTTGGGGGCGGGGTTCTAAAAATTGCACCCATCCACATTGACTCCTGGTGGCTCAGATGGTAAAGAATCTGCCTGCAGTACAGGAGACCCAGGTTCAATCCCTGGGTCAGGAAGATCTCCTGGGGAAGGGAATGGCTATCCACTCCAGTATTGTTGCCTGGAAAATCCCATGGACAGAGGAGCCTGATGGGCTATAGTCCATGGGGTCTCAAGGAGTCAGATATGACTGAGCAACCCGCATTACCAACACACTGACTCTTTAAGTTTTATTCCCAACCACCAATGCCCCAGCCCTTGAATGAGTGTCTCTTATTTATAGGAGGTGTATATGGTGCAGACAAAAGGTTGAGAACCACTGACAGTGATACAAGAATCTGGAGAATGTCATGGCAACTAGATGAGGATCTTTTATGGAGAGGGATGGAGACCAGTGGTTTCCTGGTGGCTCAGATGGTAAAGAATCCACCTGCAATATGGGAGACCTGGGTTCGATCCCTGGGTTGGGGAAATCCCCTGGAGGAGGGCATGGCAACCTACTCTAGTATTCTTGCCTGGAGAATCCCCATGGACAGAGAAGCCTGGTGGGCTACAGTCCATGGGGTTGAAAAGAGTCAGACACGACTGAGTGACTAAGCACAGGAGGCCTGTGGAGGATTTTTAAACATTGACAGTTTCAAATAAAAAGCTACAGAGATAACTCCAAATGCTGCTGTAAATATTATCAGAGGGAAAGGATGAGGCTGGATGGAGTTATAGCATGAACCCTTTCCTCAGTGATTGTTAAGTAAGAAAACATGCCCCCAAAGTCAATAATTAATCTCACCAAAGAGAGTAAGATGTTGCTCTTAAGGGCAGCGATGGGCTTGCTCCTGCCTCTTATGAACTTTATGTAATGGGCAAGAACTGTCAATGAGAAGGCAGCAACGTGCTTCTGTTAGTAGGTGCATGAAGTCTTCAGGTCACTAGGAATTCATTTAATAAATTACTACTCTAGCATAAGAAATTACTCCTTCACAGCTTGAAAAAGTGTTCCAATGGAGTAGCGATTTACTTCCTTCTTTTCAGGAGGAACAAGCCCTATATACAGTATGAAGAACCTGCCATTTTTTGGTGTCATTTAAAGGATTCTTATTTTTGGTCTTAAATTATGGATTTGTAAAGAACTGATTTTCTTAAGTCCTAATACCATCTCAGTTTGAGAGAGGAAATATATACATATATTCACACCATGATTGCAGAAAACAGCTAGTGAAAAGTGAAAATTATGTGTTAAGAAAATCAAAGTTCTTTTAGTGGTAAGGACCACACAAAGATAAGAGTTGTAGTTTAAGTGAAAGTTTCTTGGTGCCTCATTTCTGAACAATGTGGTCATGACAAAAAGAAATGGGTCAGATCAGAGAATGGGGTGGGAAGTGAATATTAGCTTGGAGCTGAGGTAGCAGTCATCCTTAAGGATGGCCATCACAGGGCGCCATGATTAATTAAGGAATCTGCCAGTCATATGGGCCTGTATCATGGCTTCATAAGGGCAGGATGCCTAGATATTTACATAGGGATCATACGCTCATATTCAGAGTGTTGTCACCGCTTCTCTTGGCAGCCTGGGACTTGTTGGCAAAATGTCTTCAATTATGGGCAAACTGCCTAGTTTCATATCATCACACACCAATTTGTTAGGCTGTGTGTATTTGGAAAGCTTTGGAAACAGAAGTATTTGACTTATTTTTTAAAGGGTGGGGAAAAATCCTTGTGTACATATATTTGAAAACACCCAATCTTCTGAAATTTCACTCATATAAATATTTAATAAAAATGCGTCTGCCTTTCACAAGGGAAACAAACTAAAGGAGGGATATCTGTATTAATGTTGATGTTAATAGCTCTTTGGGTGTTTACAGAGAGATTGCTGAGTGGAGAGTCTAGAATATTTCTGCCTGAATATCCCCCCACATTTAAACTAATCAGTAATACCATGGTCTTTCTCTAAATAAGTCCACACTGCCTAGATTTTTCTTTTTATCATTTCCTCCATACTCTGTGAAAATATCAGGGGTTAAAGTATTAGCCATTATAATTCATATTGCAATAATATAAAGATGTAAGTGATATAAAGATAAATATAAAGACACAGAAAGAATGGAAAAGGGCCTTGACAGCAAAAATAAAGGCCAATTAATAAAAGTCAAAATGAAAAAAAATTTAGCATTCTTCCTTTTTTTTTTTTTTTTGCTCCTCAGCTGTCTTTCTCTAATAGGTTGAAAGAAAAAAAATTGTGAGAAATAATAAACAGTTATTAGCACATAAATGATGTATTCCGCTGCACCTTGTCTATGGATTTATATGTTATTTTAAGCTTTGAAGAAAATAGCTGTTTTCCTGTGACGTTGACTGTAACATGAATGCCAATAAAATGAATGTTATTTTCCTGTTAGATTTAGTTAGGGAGTTTGACAGTATTTGTGTGTGCACTTGTTTAATTCTTGTCTTCTCTGCTAGATTGTAAGCTTTTAGAGATAAGGCCTGTAACTTTTTCACCATTCTAGTCCCGTCACCTGCAACAGCTATGTTGTTCTTGTTCAGTCTCAAAGTCATGCCCAACTCTTTGTGACCTCCTGGACTGGAGCATGCCAGGTCTCCCTGTCCCTCACTATCTCCCAAAGTTTGCTTAAGTTCATGTCCATTGAGTTGGAGGTGCCATTTAACCATCTCATCCTCTGCCACCCTCTCTTCCTTTTGCCTTCAATCTTTCCCAGCATCAGGGTCCTTTCTAATGAGTCAGCTCTTCTCATCAGGTGGCCAAAGTACTGGAGATTCAGCCTCAGCATCATTCCTTCAACAACTATAATTCTTGCTAAAGGTATATTTTTTAATGACTCTTGAAGACATGCTGTTCTGTAAAAGTATCATCAAGTATAATAAATCTAAAATCTTGTAAAATAAACGAATATAGATGTTTAAGAGATATTCTCCACTCATGTCATAGTGAATTTACTAATACACCAGCAGGGATGCACCTGTAGGCCCTGGAATTGACTGTGTGATTATTTTTTCTATTGCAGCTTTTTCCAGACTTGATGGGACTTCTCCGCTTCTGTGTTTTCCCTTCCACTGTCTAACATGCTTTGCCCCTCTCAGCCTGCCAGAGCAATGACTTATTTTTGTTGTTTAGTCTCCTAGACCTTAGCTCCTCTCCTCTGTTCCATTTCTGAGTTTAAAATAACAAATAAAGTTGGACTGTGAGGACTCATTTGCCGGAAAGATAGTCTACAACCTGGAAACTTTCAATGTTTGAAGCTTTGCATTTTTCAAAATGAATGAAGACCTGTTTCCACTTCTAAAATTCTATTGATTTCTTACAGTGGTAGATATTGCTACTATAGGATTTTAAAAATGGAAGCCAAGAAATTAAGGTGAAACAAGCAATAAAGTGAGTCAATAGGAAGATGAGAAGCAAAGACCAGGGTAAAGTTGCTTTCAATTTATCTCATTTATTCTTGAGAATCATTTTTATGCTAATTAACAAGTTTTCCTAGGAGTCTGAAACATCTAATTTGTTTTCAAGTATTTTAGACAAATATATCATGTGAATGGTATTACCCGGTTTCAGGCAATTATTTCAGTTCCCTGAATAAAATTCATTTTCTTACCCCGTGATATGATTTTGAAATACATTTTAGAGGACTACTAAAAAAACAAATCATCTGTTTGTCAACATGATTTATACTTTTGTTGCTTGTAAGTATCACCTAGCCTAGAAAAAGTGGTATGTGGGTTATTTTTACTATGCATCTTTTTACTCACTTCAACTAATAAGGTGAATTGCATCAGAGTTCTTTTGGGAGATCACACCTCTTGGTTTATGCCTGTTGTCCAGGGATTATTATTAACAGCACCCATTTCACTTTCAAAAGTTTGGACAGTAACTTTTATGGTTAGTCAGTCTGTAAGGCCTTTTAGAACAATTTCTTCATACTCTAAACATGTCCCTCTTTTCTCTAACTCTGCTTCTCAAACATCAAGCTTTTCTTCCTCATATATGCCACAGAGACAAATCTAGCGTGGCCATCATACCACTAGGACATAAAGGACTGAGAGCTGGAGACAGATGACTTAGTTTGAGAGCCCAGCTTGGCCATTTGCAGGGTATGTGATCTTGGGCCAGCCAGCCAGCCTGCCAAGCCGCAGCCTTCATTTGCACGTGGGATTACAGCAGCATTTCATGGAGAGATGGTTACAGGCCCAACTGCCTGAGCGCTCTGCCATAACATCAGACTACGAGAGCCTTAAATAAGATGACATATTTACAGGCTCTTAAAATAGAACCTGGCTCATGGAACAGGAAACGTGTTAATTGCTCAGTCGTGTCTGACTCTTTGCGACTCCATGAAATGTAGCCTGTGAGGCTCCTCTGTCCATGAAATTCTCCAGGCAAGAATACTGGAATAGGTTGCCATTTCCTTCTCCAGGGGATCTTCCCGACCCAGGGATTGAACCTGGGTCTCCTGCATTGCAAGTGGTGTCTTTACTGCCTGAGCACCAGTACTAGGTATGTGATAATAATTGTTTATAGTGCTCTGAGAGAATTAAATATGATATAAATGCAAGTGCCTAACACATAGTCAGCACTCAGGAAATGAGATCTAGTGGTATTACTGGACACTAACCTGATGTGTCTCTGGTTTTTCTCCCTCCCTAATTCCATCAAAAAAAATTCATCATAGATATTCTAAATATGTGCATTCACGTGTATGTGTGTATATGGGCCCAGAATAAGAGCTCTGAGCAGATATTGCTCTATATTCCCAAATAGATGGTTCAGTGCTGCCAACTACAGTTAAAAAATCTAGCAAAATGCCAACACATTTTGAATAAGATGCAAATATGAAATTCACTTGCTCTTAGAGGGTGTATAAAGGCCTTGCTAAATTAGAAATGCAGAGAAAGAAGGGTTTATTGGTCCTGTTTATTTGAAGTCAGAGCCAGAATTGTGATGGTTTAATGCTCCCAAATATTTCTTTGGGTTTTTCCAGGAGAGAAAGATTGTATTTATCTCTTAAATGGCCCATAGCTATTTTCACATAGGAACCGGGAGAAATTATTTTTCTTTAGACTTCTTCAAAGAAGGTGTAACTCCTATGGAATACAAGTTCCTACAGTGAATGAAGTATTCTGTATCCCTCACGTGCCTGGCATGGGTCCTGTACATATCAGAAACTAGTGAGAATTTGCTGAAGGCAAGGGGGTCACACCCCACATGAGGGGGGCAGCCACTACTTGATTTCATGGTCTTTTTTTTTTTTCCCCTTCCCATTTCCTGTTTACCAGGAACGAACTTCAGTAGTTAGAAGTTGGCTTGACCTCACTGAGTGACATTTAAATGAAAAGTTTTGAACTTTTCTTTGTGATCAGCTTATGATGATTTTTTTTTTTAAATTATGAACTCATGTCCTGGGATATTGCAGAGGTAATTAACATACATATTCTGTGTAGAGGGAAGAGGGCTTCCCAGGTGGCTCAGCAGTAATGAATCTGCCTGCCAATGCAGGAGACGTGGGTTTGATCCCTGGAAAAGGAGATGGCAACCTACTCCAGTATTCTTGCCTGGGAAATCCCACAGACAGAGGAGCCTGGTGGGCTAGTCCATGAGGTCACAAAAGAGTCAGACACAACTTAGTGACAACAACAGAGGGAAGAGAAATTATGGTGAAGGGGAGTGACTTCACTAGGTCACATCAGAAGTTCGTGGCCAGGGCTGAATTCTAGCACCTATGTATTTGCCCACTCATTCATTCTTTCATTCATTTTATTGAATATTGACAGCCTCCTCTGTCACCCTGGAAAATATATGAATTTATAATGGCAAACAAAATAGACTTGGTTCCCTGTCCTAATAGAGCTTTACCATCTAGGGGAGAGGCAGACAACATACTGATATGAATAAATATTCAAATAAATATATGATCAGTCTACTAAAACCAAAGTACAGGAGACTAGGAGGAGGGGTAGGTGACCTCCTTTAGACCGAGGAAACAAGAAAGGCCTTCCGTACAAAAAGTTGCCAATTTAATAGACCTGTTATTAGTACTACAGAATGATTGGTTAGTACTTCTGGTGGATTCCTTATAGTTAATGTGTTTGGAATTGTAGCTAATCCCAAGCTTTGTATAGTGGCGTTGGGTACCAGGCATTTGCAGTTGGCTGCTGCTGCTGCTAAGTCGCGTCAGTCGTGTCCGACTCTGTGCGACCTCATAGATGGCAGCCCACCAGCCTCCTCTGTCCCTGGGATTCTCCGGGCAAGAATACTGGAGAGGGTTGCCATTTCCTTCTCCAATGCATGCATGCATGCATGCTAAGTTGCTTCAGTTGTGTCGGACTCTGTGTGACCCCACAGACGGCAGCCCCCCAGGCTCCTCTGTCCCTGGGATTCTCCAGGCAAGAATACTGTAGTCGGTTGCCATTTCCTTCTCCGCAGGTGGCTGAATGCAGTGCTTTTCAGGCTGTCTGTATCTGAAAGGTTGTCCTAGATACTGGCATGACTTGAGCATGAACTTCAGAAGAATTAAAACTGCATTGATTCAGTAATTCATTCATTGACGTCAGACTCCATTGTGCTTTCTTCTCCCAGATCATCTCTTGTACTTACTTTCCGCCTCTATGTCCTGAGGCTTAGCAGACACATCCATTGTAGGAGGTCGACTTAGTCTTTCTGCAAACTCTTTCCTGTGAAGGTAAAATACAAAGCACCAGAAGCCAAAGAGAAAAGTACAAGCATGAGCACTTCCATTTCACAGCCTTAATTAGTCCTTTGGTATTATCTGAGCACTTTGATCTTCTTTGCGCCCCTCCCTTGTTCTTCTTTCTCTCATTTCTTTGCTTGTTAAGACTTGATCAGAGGTTAGGTAAGAGCAGAAAGAGGAGAATGTAATAGTCTCTTCTCCTTTTTATTAACAGCTCTTGTAAAAGGTTTTGGTGGCAGGGAAGATTGAAGGTAAAACGAGATTATAATGAAGTTTACAGATAATGCCACTGACTTTAATTATACCAAGTTCTGAGCAGCAGAGGTAATTGAAACTGAGTGGATTCTTACAAGTTTTCATCTAATCCATTATGTGACAAAGATGGGTATTGGTAAATAGCTGTTTCCACTTTAAGGTATATAATTAAACGGATTTCAGAGAGTTATTATGATGGCTGATCCTTTTCAGTAGTGAAAGGAGAAAGATACTAGGCAGGAGTATGGAGCAAGGAGGTGGGCGTTCAGAGCTCATCCACACTTGAGACATATTACTGGAAAGGAAACTGATCAGTCTTTACTAATAGTCGGTTAATCAGAAATTGTCACCAACTTGCATGTCTGTGAATTCTGGCCATTAGAGGAAAATTGAGGTTCAACCTGATTGGTCCTTGGGTAATTCAAGAGCTTGAAGCATCTTCAAAGACTTACAGGAAAACTGAAGTAACTTCGATGTGATTTTAAAATGTGTGTGTAATATGTGTTTATGTTTTCCTCTGAAGAAGAAATGACAACCCACCCCACTCCAGTATTCTTGCCAGGAGAATTCCATGAACAGAGGAGCCTGGTGGGCTACAGTCCACGGGGTCACAAAGAGTGGGTCATGATTGAGGGACTGACACTTTTGCGCTTTCCTTAGAAGTCAATGTGTGTACCTTAAAATGTGATAGTTCTGTTATATTTACTCAGTTGAACGTCCCTCCTTCAGGTGCAAATGGAGGACAGAATGTAGCTTCTCTAAAGCTACAAAGAAAACCTTGGTAAAGCTATTAATTTCATTTTATACGGTAGAAAAATTTTCATCAGCTGCCTTAGAACTTCCTCAACATGTTACCACCACATAGTATGCCACTCTGAAAACTGACCCTGCTCTGAGACCCACTGCACCTTGAGCAGCCCCCTCAAAACTCCCCATTATGTGTGGAATGCTTACACAGACCATGAAATCTTTTTTTTTTCATAGTGAAGACAATAAGTATTACTGTTTTAACATGGTGCAAAAAGCTTTATACACATTCAATAACTTAATGCTCACATCAGCCTTCTGAGATTGAGGCTATTATTTTTCCCAGTTAGTACTGCAGCTTAGAATAACTTTCCCAAGAGCTAGTCGGTAGAGTTCAGATTCTAACTCAGGTCTCTAGCGCAGCCCTTATGCCCTTGTGTTTTGTCCTCCCTGGTCGTGAAGATGTTCTGGGCTACTTGCCCCCCGACTTCCCACCGCATCTCACAGTGATTGCAATATTGAATTTTTTTTTTTAAAAATTCTTGCTTTTTATTGCTTTTTTAAAAAAAGTTATTGGTTTTTTAAGTACTGATTTACAATGTTGCATTAATTTTCAGTTCAGTTCAGTCGCTCAGTTGTGTCCAACTCTATGCGACCCCATGGACTGCAGCACGCCAGGCTTTCCTGTCCATCACCAAACACCGGAGCTTACTCAAACTCATGTCCATGAAGTTGGTGATGCCATCCAACCATCTCATCCTCTGGCGTCCCCTTCTCCTCCCGCCTTCAATCTTTCCCAGCATCAGGGTCTTTTCAAATGAGTCAGTTCTTCACATCAGGTGGCCAAAGTATTGAAGTTTCAGCTTCAACATCAGTCCTTCCAATGAATATTCAGGACTGATTTCCTTTAGGATGGGCTGGTTGGATCTCTTTGCAGTCCAAGAGACTCTCAAGCGTCTTCTCCAACAACACAGTTCAAAAGCATCAATTCTTTGGCACTCAACTTTCCTTATAGTCCAACTCTCACATCCATACATGACCACTGGAAAAACCATAGCTTTGACTAGGTGGACTTTTGTTGGCAAAGTAATATCTCTGCTTTTTAGTATGCTGTCTAGGTTGACAATAGCTTTTCTTTCAAGGAGCAAGTATCTTTTAATTTCATGGCTGCAGTCAGCATCTGCAGTGATTTTGGAGCCCAAGAAAATAAAGTCTGCCACTGTTTTCATTGTTTCCCCATCTATCTGCCATGAAGTGATGGGACCAAATGCCATGATCTTCGTTTTCTGAATGTTGAGCTTTATGCCAGCTTTTTTCGCCCTCCTCTTTCACTTTTATCAAGAGGCTTTTTAGTTCTTCTTCACTTTCTGCCATAAGGGTGGTGTCATCTGGTATTCATCCTGGCAATCTTGATTCCCGCTTGTGCCTCAACCCAACCCGGCATCTCTCATGATGTACTCTGCATATAAGTTAAATAAGCAGGGTGACAATATATAGCCTTGATGTACTCCTTTCCCAGTTTGGAACTAGTTTGTTGTTCCATGTCCAGTTCTAACTGTTGCTTCTTGACCTGCATACAGATTTCTCAGGAAGCAGGAAAGGTAGTCTGGTATTCCCATCTCTTGAAGAATTTTCCACCGTTTGTGGTGATCCACACAGTCAAAGGCTTTAGTATAGTCAATAAAGCAGAAGTAGATGTTTTTCTGGACTCTCTTGCTTTTTCAATGACACCTCAGATGTTGGCAATTTGATCTCTGGTTCCTCTGCCTTTTCTAAATCCAGCTTGAACATCTGGAAGTTCATGATTCACATACTGTTGAAGCCTGAATTGCAGAATTTTGAACATTATTTTGCTAGCGTGTGAGATGAGTGCAATTGTATGGTAGTTTGGACATTCTTTGGCATTGACTTTCTTTGGGATTAGAATGAAAACTGACCTTTTCCAGTCCTGTGGCCACTGCTGAGTTTTCCAAATTTGCTGGCATATTGAGGGCAGCACTTTCACAGCATCATCTTTTAGTATTTGAAATAGCTCAACTGGAATTCCATCACCTCCACTAACTTTGTTCATAGTGATGCTTTCTAAGGCCCACTTGACTTCACATTCCAGGATGTCTGGCTCTAGGTAAGTGGTCACATAGATGGATCACAGGGAACCGTACTGAGTATCTTGTAATAATCTATATGTAGAAGAATCTAAGAAAGAATATATATATGTGTGTAGTCGTTCCCTGTATTGTACAGTGGGTCCTTTTTGATTATGTATTTTATATAATGTATATATTTTAATCCCAAACTCCTGTGTAATTAATCCCTTTCCTTTCTTTTCCCTTTGGTAGCCATAAGTTTATTTTCTCAGTCTGTAAATCTATTTGTGTTTTGAATAAGTTTATTCGTACCCTTTTTTTAGATTTCACATGTAAGTGATATCATATGATATTTTACTTTGTCTGCCTTACTTCACTTAGTGTGATAATCTCTAGGTCCACCCTTGTTGCTGAAAATGGCATTATTTCATTCTTTTTTATGGCTGAGTAATATTCCATTTTGTATATATACTAATCTTCTTTATTCATTCATCTATTGATGGACGTTTAGGTTGCTTCCATGTCTTGTCTATTGTAAATAGCCAATGAGTATTGGGGTGCATGTATCTTTTCAAGTTATATGTGTTTCTCTTGATGTATGCCCAGGAGTGGGATCACTGGATCATATGGTAACTCTATTTTTAGTTTTTGGAGAATTCTCCAAAGTGGCTGCACCAGTTTACATTCCCACCAACAGTGTAAGAAGGAACCTTTTTCTCCACACCCTTTTCAACATTTATCTAAATTTTAATTTGTAGGCATTTCATCCATACCCTTCATGCCTCTGAGTTCTTATCTGGAAAATAATGATAACTGCTACTGCTACTGCTAAGTCGCTTCAGTCGTGTCCGACTCTGTGTAGCCCCATAGACGGTAGCCCACCAGGCTCTCCATCCCTGAGATTCTCCAGGCAAGAACACTGGAGTGGGTTGCCATTTCCTTCTCCAATGCATGAAAGTGAAAAGTGAAAGTGAAATCTCTCAGTCGTGCCCGACTCTTAGCGACCCCATGGACTGCAGCCCACCAGACTCCTCCATCCATGGGATTTTCCAGGCAAGAGTACTGGAGTGGGGTGCCATTGCCTTCTCCGAATAATGATAACAGGAGTCCTTTATACAACTCAGTATTATTATTTTATCTTTATGACACAGATGAATGTGATATAGACTTATGCAGCATAGATTTTGCTGGCATGGGTATCTAAGGAAGATATATTTGGAATACATCCTGTTTACATGATGTATTTAGCTGGAACCCCTGCTGTGTTTGCCAGGTTCCCAGTTAGGTAAGGTACTTAAGGCCATGTAAAAGTAACTAAAATTTCTCTAGAAAATCACATTATTTCAGTATTTCTTTTATCTTCATTAATGTTTTCTTCTTTGCCAGGATATGTACTTGTCTTTTTTTGCTCCGTTGGTTTTTTTTTTTTAATACCTCCTCTACTTTTGTCAAAGAATATATCATGATGTAGATGGACCTACTGGTCCATGACTGTCTTTATCTCAGCACAGTCATTACCATGAACTTTCTTATACAGTATTCTCAAGTTGTGAAACTTAATATGATTTGCAAAAATTGATTAAAAGTATATTTCTGACTGCCTGTTTATTAAACTACTGGTGTTTCATTGTGGCCATAAATGCTACTTTGGCAAAATTTTTGATTCTGTGTATGTGTACTTGAAAATTGGAGACTAACGTCTATTCTCTAAACATACATTTTCCAGCGAAATGAAGTTATCTTTTGCTCTAAGAATGTCACTTGGAAAAAATTCTATTTGAATAATGAGTTATCAAATGCTCAAGTGTTTCTCTGTCCCCAGTTATTAATAAGCTGCTATCCAAAACCATTTTTCCTCCTAACTTGACAAATATGCCCATTTATTAACATTTGTACATGCCTGCTTTATCTGTTAGATAGGTGATATGGAATAAGGTTCTGTCTGTTTCTATTTCATCTTGAAAAATGTCATATGGACCAATCATACTAGCTCGTGGCAATCTTTCTTTAAATTTATTCAGAGCCTTCTTTCTAGGAAACGCGTGCCTTATTTTGGTGTCATGTGCTTCAAGTTTCAAATAAACACCATCTGAGAACTTCCCCTTCATGCCATAAAGACTTGTGGGGTTATGATGGTGGGAGTGAGGGAGGAAGAATGTTGACCCAGCTGAAAAATAGCCTTCATGGCACTGAGCATCCTGGTAGCTATTGTCCAGTTAGCCAGTAAGTGCTTGAGAAGGATATTTATCACACAGATGGGACTTTAGACAATCAGCAGTTTCTCAACTGTAAGGTTGTTGATTTTTAGGATTAATTAGTGGGGTTATTAATCCAAACAATTAAATTCTCTCCTAAGAGTACAGCTGTCTGATTAATTAATCTATTAATTAATCAGTGGCTTGTCCAGATGTCTGTTGAGATACTGTCCCCTGAGCACTGCTGGGATGTGTGTTCAGACCATGAATTAATCCCTTTCACTTACTCAACTTTACGGTAAAAGGCGACTATTTATAACAGAGCTTGTTGTGGGTTTGCTGTGAGCAAAAATCTATTTGTAATTATTTCAGGATATCTTTCTCACTCTCATATGAGACATACTTTGGTGTCATGAATTGATAACATTTGATAAAATCTTAATAGCTTTTCAGATATATTTCCTCTCACCTCACGGGAAAGTGTACTTACAAAATTAAACATTCCTGCTGAAAAGAGAAGAGTCATCACATTCTAAAACATGATTTATTTATTTCAATAAAGCAAGAAAATTATACCGATATTTCTAGTCATATAAATTTCATGACTTCTTTGAGAGCTACTGTTTTCCAAGGTAAAACTTTTCATGGCAAACTGTGTTTCCCTGAGTCTTAACTCCAAACCCATGACTGACTCCAGGTTCCTAGAATAGCCTTTCTGGGGCAATACCTGGGACTCCCCAGAGAGCCACTCTCTAGTACGTAAAGGAATGACTTCCTCCTCTGGGCATGGCTGAATTACTGTGGCCTCTGTTTCCTTGTCTGCTGCTAAAATAGGGCCACCTCTCTCCCCTGCAGGCCGCCCAGCACCTCAGCTCTGCTTGGCCAGTCCTGCTGCATAGCTGTCTCCTTCCTGGAGTTATATTACTTTGGCTGGGTGACGCCAGTCTCTCTAGCACAGCCTTCCCAATCCACTGGTGCAGTGGAGTCCGCGAGGTGACAAAGCTTCTGAGTATTCTTTTCAAGGTGGGAAAGAATGGTTCTCCCCTCTTTTTGTGGGAACATCTAAACTAGCAAAAAATAACATGAGTTTTAGAACCAGAAAGACTTGGATTTGGGCATTCATCCATCTGTTGTCTAGTTGTTTAGTCACTCAGGCGTGTCCGACTCTGAGACCCCATGGACTGCAGCACGCCAGGCTTTCCTGTCCTTCATTAGCCCCTGGAGCCTGCTCAAACTCATATCCATTGAGTCGGTGATGCCTTCCAACCATCTCATCCTCTGTCTCCCCCTTCTCCTCCTGCCTTCAGTCTTTCCCCGCATCAGGGTCTTTTCCAATAATGAGTCAGCTCTTTACATCAGGTGTCCAGAGCATTAAAGCTTCAGCTTCAGCATCAATCCTTCCAATGAATATCCATTGTCTACATACATTAAACAGAGGGTAGTGATGATGGTGACTTTACAAGGGTAGCTTTGAGCTATTGCGAGATTGAATGTAATCCAGGCTCCTCTTTGGAAATTCAGCTGTTGGTTTCCCTAGCAGAGTTAAGAATGTTCTGTAAATCAAGTGCATGCATTCATTCATTCATTCTTCAGTGGGTACTTAGTGTGCATCCACTGTGTCCAACACTGTGTTGAGTTATGTCTTGAAGATGTGTCCCAGGTGCATAGGGTGTGGAAGAGGACCAGAGGGAAGAATATGCCATGGGAAGTAGTTGAGGTTGTGGACATTTGAACTCACCAGCAGGAATGTGTGGAAATTTAAAAAAAAAAAAAGACTGTTGATTGACCTTTGGGGAATGGAGACCTTTACAAGGAGAGCAGAAGAAGGGTCAATAATGAAAACTGAGGAGGTATGATCAGTGGCGTGGGAGGAGAGCCAGGAAGGGGGATGAAAGCTTCAGTGGGTGGTGTCACAGAGGACAAGGAGAGAGTTCCAAGGAGCCAGTGGGCAGTGGGACACATTTTGAATTCTCAGTGTCTCTTGGATTAGGCAAGACCAAGACGTTGGTGGCCTTGATGGAGTCATGGCAACGGATGCCAAACTGTCATAGTTTGGAGGTGGATACGAAGGTGGAAATATAAATTTGTTGAAAGAAGCATGGCTTTGTAGGAAAGAAGGCAATAAAAGAGTCAAGGAGAGTTAAGACAGGTTTGTTTTTTCAATGAAGGAGACTGAGCATGTTGTGATATGTTCCAGACAGTTTTTCTTGCCAAAAAAGTGTAAAATTTGCAATGAACTAAGGTTTCTATAATTATGAAAATGGAAATTAATCTGTCACCTCCATTTTAATGATTGAAGTAAGGTATAAATTCTAACCTAACACATTTATTGTATTTGTCAGAGTTGGAGGGGAAATCCATTTACTTTAAATTTTTTGTTCAGTTTTTCCAGATTAAACCTGATATTTTGACTCATGAAATACTTTGGGGGAAAAAGACCCAATCTAAACAGTTTCCCATGAACATCTTTGACGCGTCAGTGTTCAGCTCAGATGTTTCCTTCCTGAGTTGGAATTAGAAGCAATGAGAACCAGACCCCTTGTCAGGTCATATTTCAGTCAGTTCCTTGTCATAGGAGATTTGTAGAAAAGAGAACATCTTTGCCTGACTGCTTGGTTAAACTAAAGATCCTGCTGTATCAAACTGATCCTGGGCCCTTTCTTTCAATCATTACATAGATTTTTATTGGATGAGCCTGACTTGTGAGGTCAGGTCACCCTGAGCCCAGCAAAAAAGCCCAGGTCAGTTTAGCAGCTGACCTGTGAGCAATAGCTGCTAAACTCAAAAGTTTTGCTGGGCTCAGGGTTCTCCCCATTTTCCCTCCCCTTTTTGCCTTCCCCTGAATTCTTATTTTTAGGAGGGAGAGTCACACTATTAACAGAGAGAGGAAGGAAAGTGACAAGGACTCTCTCTGCAGAGTGGTCAGAACTGCTGCTTATTCAGCCTCTGGGTCCTTGAGAAGCTCCTTTAGGGCAGGAGAGCGTAGGGGAAGGACCCCTTTTAGATGCTCTGTGTAGCAGGGGATGGTAATGATTCTTGGAGTGATTCTCCCTGGTCCTGCCTCTTCTGGCTAAGTCTGCTTTCACTCCAGCGCTGCTTCAGGGAATTCACAGAGGAGTCAATGTATTCCTGCAAAGGAACTAACCAAGTGTCTCAGTTTGAGATGCCAAACTTTTTTTTCTTTCTTCCCTCCCTGCTTTCCTTCCTTTCTTGCTTCCTTTCCTCCTCCTTCCCTTCTTTGTTTCCTTCCTTCTTGGATTCAGATACATTCTTTATTCCTTGATAGGTAAAAGAGGTCACTAAACAGAACTGAGAAATGGCTAGCTTCCCCATCTTTTCCCTTTTGGGGAGTTTCATTTGAAATTCTTCCTCACTTCTCCTCCCAACCCCCAACCCCAGTCTAGCTCAAAGTGCTCCCTGGCCCTCTCGGGTTTATCTTTCTTTCTCTTCAATTTCAAAATTAGATGAATAAACACATCTATTCTTGGAGTACGTTCCTTTCCCTCACTTTCCCTCTCCTCATTTAGAACCCTATGTTTTGACATAATTTATCATGGGTTGTCACCCTGGATGATTAAAAAAGGCACTAATGAGATGAAGCTTGTCAAGACTCGATCACAGGGTCTCTATGTTCTGTCTGATGGTAATAGGACACCTTCAGGAGACTTGGAGAAAGTGGGAAGTGTGAGAACAAATTATGGATTCTTGTGGATGAGGGCAGAGGTGAGGTGAGGAGATGCCAAATCAGAATTCCTTAAGGAAATCAAACAGCTCAAGAGCAGTTCTGTTCCTGACTGTGTGACTAGTTCATCAAGCAATGGGGATGATTGCTAAAGCTTAGAATGACCTAACCACATGAACAGACTCTTCAAAAATAGGTGTAGATTTTTCTTGTAGTGTTCGGAACTGGACTGTGATGATTGTGTAACATACATAATATGAAAGACTATCAGGTTGATTCATATTCCATAGATTTCATGTGGAACTCACAAGCTGACTCTGAGAGACACCGAGTTTATTTGCTTCTCCAGTGGGACTTCTTGTATGAGGTCTATCTCTTACTCTGAATCAGTGCAGCATACCAGGCAAGTTGGCAGTGGTTCATTAGGAAACGAGTATACAAAAATAAGCAAGTCATGAAATCCATCAGGATTCTGCCACAAAAATTTATAGATTATGAGTTAATAATATTGTATACACACCGAACACCACCAGTTAGATCTTTTCTGCTGATCTGCATGCAACTATTTCATTCAGATGTTTAATCAGGTTACTTTTATATCCGGAACAACTCATCTAATTCATGTAAGAGTTTATTTTAGTTCAAGACTTGTATTTAACTATAACTTGTGATTTATTATTTTTTAAAAATACCACTGTACATGTGTCTGCTTAATATTGTTTTAGAGACTTGAAACCTCGGTACATCTTGAGGACACTTTCTTCACAAACCTTCACAGAATGAACACAAATCCACATTGTGTGAACATAAATGTACCTTAGCTTACAATCCCAAATCCTAGTCATGTCAGAAAACTTATGAAGATATAAAAAATAGTTCAGTTAAAGCATTATTTTTGTCTTATATTACTGTGATTCTCATCTCATATGGTACAAAAAGATTAATCATGGTATGTTGGCTGACCTATAGAACTGATAGAGCTAACCACATTCACTGTGAACGCGATTATGCATTTCAGAATTTTCATGAAGAAGCAGCTGCCAGAAGGAATGTGTGCTGGGGAGTGTTCATATTTTATGAAAACTATCTTGGTCCATTGCCTCCTTCCCTTGAATTAGCACTCAATTATCCTTAAGGAAGGGGCTGAAGGCTCAGCAGAGCTGGTAAGATAACCCCCAATCTCCTTAGCACAGCAGCAGCTGCCTGAATTTGCTCACACCGAATTGCAGCAACTCGTTTCATTTGTGCTGTCATAGTTTGTAAAAGAAACAAATGTATTTTACACTTTTGAAATGTCTTAGCACAGACTGAGAGCTCTGTAACAGCCTGAAAATTGGTAAAATCTCTCACTTATGAATCATCTTTCATTCCCCTTTGAGGTTGGACAGGCTGAAAACCTCACATTCTTTTTTTCTTTTTTTCTGGGTGGTGAAAGTTCATCATATTCAACTAACATTTTGAATTCAGAACAGAACTTCTGGATTAAAAAGAATGGTGGGGCTGAATCAATGTCATAAATTCTGCAGTTTTTTTCTTTACTAATCTATTTTAAAAATTACTTATGGTGGTAGTATATTAGATTGTATTTCAGAATGTGTCTTTACTCTGAAGGGATCATTGTGGAAACATAGTCACAAAAGTTTCTCACCCCAGTAGTACAAGTATAGTTCCAGAATAAGGAAAATTGTTAGCTAATTAAAAATAGCATAGGAAAATATTGGGTCAAGAATACTGAAGCAAAAGGGTGTAGGATGAGAAATATGGGGACCCTGAAAGCACACAGTTCACTAGAACTCATGTCAAAACAGCTACATTATTTGAAATTGATGAGCCCCTACTAGAATGGATGTAATGGAAATACATTGTCTATGTATGAAGCAGATTAACATGCTGTAATTTTAAAGCCATGTGAAGATAAAGATGAAAAGATAAGACTTTAAGTTCAAGATTCACATACTTTTAAAAAGAAACTGATTTCATGTTTCTTCCTAAGGAATTGCATAAGGTATGTTAACTGAAGTTATTTATAGGTGATTACAGCAGAAATTAAATTGAATATTAGGGAGGAAAAGATCCCAAGTATTAATAAAACAGACTCTGTTGTCAGCATAATTTTAGGCCAACTGATATAATATTACCCAGGCAAGTGTGATGTTTTTAGTGCTTTGTGCAATAATTTTGTGTGTGGAGGTCTATGTAGATATTAATGTGGGTTTATGTTGACAAAAGGAGAGATACTGTTTGTTGGATTTCTAGTTGAAGGCACTCCTTACTTTCAAGCTACAGGAATCAAAATCAAGATCTCAAAGCAATATTTGCACTCCCCTACTCATTGCAGCATTATTTATAATAGCCAGGATGTGGAAGCAACTTAAATGTCCATTGGCAGTTGAATGGATAAACAAAAATAAGGTTTATATTTGCAACGGAATATTGTTCAACCTTAAGGAAGAAAGACCTCCTATAAAACGTGATGACTTAGATGAACTTGGAGGATATGCAGCTAAATGAGATAAGCCAGCCACAGAGAGACAAACACTGCATGATTTCACTTACAGGAAGTATCTACAATAGTCCAGCTCATAGAACCAGCGAGTAGAATGGTGGTTCTGGGGCTGGTGTTGTTCAGTCACTAAGTTGTGCCCAACTCTTGGTGACCCCATGGACTGCAGCATGCCAGGCTTCCCTGTCCTCCACCATCTCCTGGAGTTTGCTCAGACTCATGTCCATTGAGTCTGTGATGTTGACTCTGGAGCTGGAGGGAGGGGGAAATGGCAGTTGCTGATCAAGGGATAGAAAATTTCAGTTATGCAGGATGCATGAATTCTAGAGATTGCTGTACAGCATTGTAACTAGAGTTAATACTTCACTGTGCTCTTAAAAGAATTGTTGAAAGGGTAGGTCTCATGTTAAATATTCTGACTCCAAAGAAAAAAGGAAAAAGTTTAGAGAATCAGTATTTCAGATTTGCTCCAGTTAGAAACTGACAATAATAAGTAGATTGAGTTAGGGGAGTGATGAACGTTTGGTACCCTCTCTCAGAACCCCAGAACCTGCGCGTTCACTGATGTCAGCTCTTTAGCTTTTTCAGTGTCCATTGAGGGAGGGTGACTTGCTATGTTACAGAGCTAGTTCTCTGTGGAGTCAGGTCTGGAATAGTGGTTTCCCAATTTCCTGACCATTAGTTTTCCATTAAGTTGTTACACAAAGATTTCAGGTACATTAACATTTTAGCAGATCTGTGAATGGAGCAAAGTCATTTGATACCTAAAAAAAAACTACCTTTTCTGTGAGATAGAGGGTTTTTTTAGATTTTTCCGTATTTATGCAGTAATTGAAAACTGGGCATGACAGACTTAGTTCCTGTGTGCGTCTAACTTTCATTGGAAATATCCTCTAGGAATTTTTCTAAAAGAAATTTTGTGTTAGTTTATGAGGCCATGTGTATAGTTTTAGGCCTTAATTTTCCACAGAGGCTAGATTAAAAATACACAATTTTAAATTTAATATTTTTTTTAAATTTAGGATATAGACTTAATATTAGTAGAAAGCAATGTTTCATTTCTAACATGAAGACCAACAGCTGGAGAATTTTAGATTTAATGAAACCATCAAAAGTGAGCTATGACAAGATTGTGAAAAAAATCTCATTTTTAATACATTTATTTAGTTTAAATTTAAGGATAGTTACAATATTGTGTTGGTTTCTACCATAGGTCAGCATGGATCCGTAATAGGTAAAAATCTCATTTTTAATACTACTCTTAATTTTTCCTACTATAAAGACCTGGAAGTTCTTGATGGATATAGTTTGAAAAGACAGCACACGTGTTCTGCAGTTGGTATGAGATTGTGAGGAAATTATATCCTTTTCCCTCCAATCAGGTAGATTGGAGCCAGGAGACAGATTCCTTGTCAGATTAAGTGCTATGTAATTGCAAAGTCATTTTCAAGGTAGGGGGGTGAGGTCAGTTGTCAGGTTTGGGGAGTTTTGAAACACATAAGCATGTGCCAGCAGTGTTAGATGGGAGTTCAGTTTCAATTCTAGGTTTTGAGGAGGGAACTAGCATTGGCTTATCTTTCCTTCAAGTACCATGCATCCTTTGCTCAGCTTGGTGGGAAGAATTCTTTTGATCCTCTGACACGTTGACTTAATGAAGCTTCAGCATCATGGAATTTGTGAACCAAGGCTGGCAAATTTACCAAATGAATTCACGTCGGGTGTAATTGCCTTACCGACAGCTTCCCAAATACGTCTTCTACAACACCTTCTTTCCACACAGGCTGTTGTTAGGAAAACGCTAGGCTGTGCCTCATTGGATAACTGGAGTGAAGAGAGTAAGATCATTATTTTTAAAAGTGGAGATCAAAAATTTTTATCGTGAGAACTTCTGAAGCTCAGAACTGTGGCCACTGATTTGTATCTTGTGGCGGACAATCAGAGCTCTGACCACTAAAATATGGTCTGGTTGCGTTTTCGCATCCAGGGTTTCTCTGACGCTATCTGTGTGTCACATTCAGTGCCAGGTCAATGTGCTCATGTTGCTGCTTTTAATTTTTAATTTTATAAAATGTGTTGGTAGAAATGGATGGTGAAGAATTGAGTGATCTCTGTGGCTTTAGTCTTATTCTGGAAACCAAAGAATTATGTAGGATATTTGAAATAAATTTAAATATTTTTCCAGTTTTTTAAAACAAAATAACCTACAAAAAATGTGAAGGATAGAAGGGATATTTCTAAAGCAGATTAACACATTAAAAAAAAATTATTGAAATTCCATAAAAAGCAATCGTTTACTTTGTTATGTTTTCTTCAACAGAATTTACACTAATTAGATCACAACATTTTGCAAGTTTACCATGCAGTAATTCAAGATGGAGTGATGAGCTGAACCAAAATGATAAATAAATTAACTGTTAGGACTGAAAGATAAATTAACCATAAAGATTCTATCTGGTTATGGGCAATATACTTTACAAGGAGAAAAATTCCTCTTTCAAGCAGAAAAGCCAGAATGGTAAAGGGAAAAGAACTATTTCCCATGAAGGATGTTTGAGGCACAAGACTGTTTACCATAGACTAGACTCTAGTTGGAGTAGAAATGTGTTGCCATATAGTACGTACACAGCAAATATTTGTTGAATGCGTGAAAACCTGTCTTCATAATGCTTGGGGACTGTCATGTGAAAGGAATTAGATAGGTTTGTTCCATAGATAGAGTTAGGATCCTGTCTACTCAATAAAAGGGAGAACTTCCAACTGTATAAAGAGGGACCAGCATCCTCTGGGTGAGTTTGCTGAGTAGTACAATCTGCACGGCCCTTTGCTGTGGTTGCCATGGAGAGGATTCAAGAAGTGCACGGAAGATGGGGTCAGGGGAGTTTGCTGGCTTTTTCTTCTTTCTTTTGATTCTGACATGCTGTAAAGTGATCTTCTGTGTTTGTTTGTTTTTCTTGGCTTCCTACTCAATTTCCTCATTCTGTTTTGGCAAATGTTGAGGTTTTATACCAGTGCCTTTGGATTTATTGAAACAGAACAAAACAAAATGAAAAAGCCATGCGTGAGATGAGGCAGGCCTGGGTGGCCTTCACTGGATCTTCTCTCCAGCAGTCCCCAGCATTTTCGGCGCCAGGGTCTGGTTTTGTAGAAGACGGTTTTTCCATGAGCCGGGGTGAGGGGGGAACAGTGGGGGATGGTTTTGGAATGATTCAAGCACGTTACATTTATTGTGCACCATATTTCTATTATTACTCCATCAGCTCCACCTCAGATGATCAGGCAGTAGATCCTGGAGGTTGGGGACCCCTATCCTATACGTTGCATGTGTGGCAAGAGGAGCTCATGTTTCTACTCCACTTTAGTGTTTAGAATTGTTTTTATAAACTCAGGTGGAGTTTAAAATTCCAATTACATTTTAAAAGCTGCTTACTTTCCTCTATTAGGTAGGTAAGAACCACCTTGAAAAGCTGTTATTTTTAAATCCCCTGATATGGGTTTGACTGTGTCTCCCCTAAAGTTCATTTGATGAAGTCTTAACTCCTAATACCTCTAAATGTGGTCTTCCTTGAGATACGGTCTTTATAGAGGTAATCAAGTTAAAATGAGCTCATTAGATACAAATACAATACAACAGTGCGTGCTCAGTGTCTGACTCTATGCGACCCCTTGGACTGGAGCCTGCTAGACTCCTCTGTCCATGGGATTCTCCAGGCAAGAGTACTGGAGTGGGTTGCCATTTTCTCTTCCAGGGGATCTCCCCAACCCAGGGATCAAACCCACATCTCTTGTGGCTCTGGCACTGGCAGGAGCTCGTTATGGTGGGCGCTGATCCAAAATGACTGGAGCCCTTATAAAAAGAGAAATCCGGATAGAGACACATGTACAGGGAGGACACCAGGTGAACGTGGAGACGGACATTTACAAGCCAAGGAGAAAAAGCTGGAATAGGTCCTTTCCTCACTGGCCACAGAAGGAATCCATCCTGTGAACACCTTGGTCTTGAACTTGTAGCCTCCAGAATCATCAGACACTACATCTCTGTTGTTTAAGCCATTGAGTTTGTGCTACTTGGCTAGCTACTTGTGCTAGCAAAGTAGTGCACTCCCTAAAAGACATTACTTTACATCTCTACCAGGTCCCTAACAGGAGAACATATTTGGTAGATAAGAGAAAACAGTTGCTTCATATGAGAGAAAACAGTTGCTTCATATGAAATATTTATTTTCCTCAGATACACCTGGCTTTAAATTTTCTCACAGTCCCGTTTACGTTAACACAACTCTTTGCGACTTTTGTCGCTTTCATTAAACAGTTGGGAAAAGAGCCACCAGCAAAGCGTGAAGATCCCACATTATACTCTGTGCTGTGTTCTGTAAATGAGGCACATAATTTTCGCACTTATGAGATACTTTCCATGCCGGGCACACACCTCTTGTGACACATCTGACACTGTCCGTGTTCAGGTTTCCATTTATGTTTATATGTGAACAGTATTTGGGCTGGCTGATAAACACACAGTGGAGGGAAGGAAGTAATTTACCTGAAGCATTTAGCCCTTTGCAACTTTTATTATTCCTAGCTGATCCGCCCCATCAGAGTAAAAACAGGAGAAAAATGTCCCTTTTCAGCAGAGACTTTATTCAGGACATGGCTGGGTCTCGTGCCGTGACTGCACTCCTGGGAGCAGTTGTCAAGCCGGGCGATGTTGTGTGTAAGCAGTGCCCGGGGGATGTGATTCTCCAGCAGTCTCCCCGACCCCCACCACCATCTGTTGTGCAATGAATCGCCCACAAAATCGTATTCAAGCATGGAACTGAAATTTGTCTTATTACCAGTATTTTACTATGAGTGAGACACTTGCTGGACATGTCAAAGTAACACCAGACGATCTTTGAAATTCAGATCACCTACTAGTCCTTTAAATCAGACCTTTGCACACTGTCCTGGAGTCGCAGTCTTATGATATGGCCTGAGGTCCCTGAACCAGTCATTTGGGGGAGGGTCTGACCTTCATTTTCCTCCATGCCACAAAGATTTGATCAGGATTTGGGGCTGGGCCCAGGGGCCTGACCTAGGATGGGTGTTCTACTGAGGGGAGACAAGGAAGAAAGAACCAGGGGGGGTCTGTAAAAGTCAGAGGTCTTCATAGGAAATTAGACCTGGCTCTGGAGTGACCAGATATTCTCAGATGGAAAGTGCAAGTGAGGAAGGTGAGAGAAGAGATTGAGGACTGATTAAGTGGAAGCTGGTTAGACATACCCAGGCAGCGGGCATGCCCAACTCTTTGTGACCACATGGACTGTAGCTTGCCAGGCTCGTCTGTCCATGGAATTTCCCAGGGAAGAATACTGGAGTGGGTTGGCATTTCTGCCTCCAGGGGATCTTCCCAACCCAGGATCAAACCCGTGCCTCCTGCTTGGCAGGGGGATTCTTCACCACTGAACCACCAGGGGAATCCACCCAGAGTGAGTGAGGGGGCAATCACCCTGACCTCAGTGAGGTGTTCCACGATAGGAATGGACTTCTCTGAAGACTAGAATGGAGCCAGGCAGTCCTCAGCTTTTCTGCTGCTTAAATTATTTATTTAGGAGGAACAGAGACTCCCTGAAGTCACCTGGAGTAGTACAGTCTCATTATAAGGCTCTGGGACAGGAATCTCACTTCAGTTGCCTAGAGCTCTGGGAACAGTCATACAAATGTCATTTGGGAAAAGGATGGTTGTCATCAGGGCTCTAAGGCAGCTGGGATTTCTGATTCTTTTCCCGCCTCCCCAGCTCACCAGACTTTAAATAAATGTCTATTTTCTCTCCTGTTCAAGTTCTTATTGAATAAGTAAGCTTTCTTATTTAATAAATCCTGGAATGCAAAGTCAACTGGGCCTTAGGAAGCATCACTATGAACAAAGTTAGTGGAGGTGATGGAATTCCAGTTGAGTTATTTCAAATCCTAAAAGATGATGCTGTGAAAGTGCTGCACTCAATATGCCAGCAAATTTGGAAACCTCAGCAGTGTCACAGGACTGGAAAAGGTCAATTGTCATTCCAATCCCAAAGAAAGGCAATGCTAAAGAATGTTCAAACTACCACACAATTGCACTCGTCTCACATGCTAGCAAAGTAATGCTCAAAATTCTCCAAGCCAGGCTTCAACAATTCATGAACTGTGAATTTCCAGATATTCAAGCTGGGTTTAGAAAAGGCAGAGGATCCAGAGATCAAATTGCCAACATCCGCTGGATCATTGAAAAAGCAAGAGAGTTCCAGAAAAATATCTACTTCTGCTTTATTGATTATGCCAAAGCCTTTGACTGTGTCAGTTCAGTTCAGTTCAGTCGCTCAGTCGTGTCCAACTCTTTGTGACCCCATGAATTGCAGCACGCCAGGCCTCCCTGTCCATCACCATCTCCTGGAGTTCACTCAGATTCATGTCCATCGAGTCCGTGATGCCATCCAGCCATCTCATCCTCTGTCGTCCCCTTCTCCTCCTGCCTCCAATCCCTCCCAGCATCAGAGTCTTTTCCAATGAGTCAGCTCTTCGCATGAGGTGACCAAAGTATTGGAGTTTCAGCTTTAGCCTCATTCCTTCCAAAGAACACACAGGGCTGATCTCCTTTAGGATGGACTGGTTGGATCTCCTTGCAGTCCAAGGGACTCTCAAGAGTCTTCTCCAATACCACAGTTCAAAAGCATCAGTTCTTTGGCGCTCAGCTTTCTTCACAGTCCAACTCTCACATCCATACATGACCACTGGAAAAACCATAGCCTTGACTAGACGGAGCTTAGTCGGCAAAGTAATGTCTCTGCTTTTGAATATGCTGTCTAGGTTCACCATAACTTATCTTCCAAGGAGTAAGTGTCTTTTAACTTCATGGCTGCAATCACCATCTACAGTGATTTTGGAGCCCAGAAAAATTAAGTCAGCCACTGTTTCTACTGTTTCCCCATCAATTTCCCATGACAATGTGGGACCAGATGACTGTGTAGATCACCACAAACTGTGGAAAATTCTTCAAGAGATGGGAATACCAGACCACTTTACCTGCCTCCTGAGAAATCTGTATGCAGGTGAAGAAGCAACAGTTAGAACTGGACATGGAACAACAGACCGGTTCCAAGTTGAGAAAGGAATACAACAGGGCTGTCTGTTGTCACCCTGCTTATTTAACTTATATGCCGAGTATATCATGTGAGATCCTGGGCTGGAGGAAGCACAAGCTGGAATCAAGATTGCCAGGAGAAATATCAATAACCTCAGATATGCAGATGACACCACCCTTATGGCAGAAGGCAAAGAAGAACTAAAGAGCTTCTTGATGAAGGTCGAAGAGGAGAGTGAAAAAGTTGGCTTAAGACTCAACATTCAGAAAACGAAGATCATGGCATCCAGTCCCATCACTTCTTGCAAATAGATGGGAAAACAATGGAAACAGTGAGTGTCTTTATTTGGGGGGGCTCTAAAATCACTGCAGATAGTGACTGCAGCCATGAAATTAAAAGACGCTTGCTCCTTGTAAGAAAAGCTATGATCAACATGGAAAGCATATTAAAAAGCAGAGACATTACTTTGCCAACAAAGGTCCATCTAGTCAAAGGTATGGTTTTGCCAGTAATCATGTAGGGATGTGAGAGTTGGAGTGTAAGGAAAGCTGAGTGCAGAAGAATTGATGCTTTTGAACTGTGGTGCTGGAGAAGACTTTTGAGAGTCCCTTGGACTGCAAGGAGACCCAACCTGTCAATCCTCAAGGAAATCAGTCTTGAATATTCATTGGAAGGACTGATGCTGAAGCTGAAACTCCAATACTTTGGCCACCTCATCGAAGAATTGACTCACTGGAAAAGACCCTGTAAAGATTGAAGACAGGAGAAGGGGACGACAGAGGATAAGATGGTTGGATATCATTACCAAGTCAATGGACAGGAGTTTGATCAGGTTCTGGGATTTGGTGGTGGACAGGGAAGCCTGGTGTGCCACAGTCCGTGGGGTTGCAAAGGGTTGGACACAACTGAGTGACTGAACTGAATGGAAAATGATGAAAAAACAAATGGGGCGCCACTGATGCAGTTCAAGTCTCTCTCTGATTCTGTTTTCCTTTATCTGTCTTGGCTTCCATTGCCCCCACCAATTACTGATCTATCATCATAGGTCTCAAGTTCATACTCCCACAAAGCAAGGGTGGTGTTGGTTTAGTTGGCTTGACTATCACCTAGTTGCTGTCCAGCACGAAGGTGGGCTGATCTTGGGTCAAGGACCCATCTCTGGCTGTAATGGGGTGGTCACCTGTGTGGTGCTTGTGACAGGGGCTGTAGGTTGTACCATCCTGTGACCCAGCCACCCAAACAGAAGCCGCACCATCAGTCACAGTGTGCATCAGTGCTGGACTAATGCATTCCCCAAACATTGTTTTTATTTGAATCTCCTCTCGTTAAAAAAATCCTTATTTTCATTACTGTTTCCCAAGGATCAAGTTTGCACTTTCTTACTTGGAGTGCAAATTCTTAGTAATCTGACCTCAGACTACTTTCCTTACCTCCCCTTCCATAACTATTCTATTCTGACCTTCCCTCATATCTTGAATTGCTGTAAAATTTATTTCCCTAATAATTGTACTCCTGAGCCTCTTTTTTTAAGAAATGTGATAGGCACAATGCTAGAATTGGCCTCTTAAAAAAAAAAAAGCAACAATACTGGAGAATAGAGGAAACTGCTGTGTGATATTGGATAAGTTACTAGTCATCTCTGGGCCATTGTCTCATTTACAAAATATACTAAAGTACATCATGTTATCTAAGTTTCTTTCTTCCTCTTATATCCCGTGGAGGGCTGAACCAGTGCCTGAACTCAGTCTTATCTCTCTTTTTATTTTCTGATGTCACTGCATTTGAAATCTCAGCTTTTGTTGAAAGTTCATTGTGATGATATTTTATAGAGTCACTTGCTCTGTAACCTGCCCCCCTCACTCCTGCACTCCCTCTAGTGGCTGTGCGGTGCAGGGGAGCCCTGTGAACCTGTAGCTTTTCTTCCCTGTTGAGTGCCCTGAGCCTCTTATTAAATGCCTTCTTTGAGCCCCATGCGCTGGGAGACCAGTCTAACCCACAGTCACGGTCTAACACCTTCCTGGCCAGTTAGATATTTGGGCGCTTCCCTGGTTATGCACGCAGGGATTATTCTGTACTCCTAACAGCTCTCCTCTTCCATGGGCATACTTGAGTAACTCATTTTCTCCTCGTGATACCCTGTTCAGTGACCACTAGTCATGTGACCTATTGTCTGGGCTCAGTAGCCTGATACTCCATTAAGTGTTTTTCAAGTGAATTAACTAACACAAGAAAAGAAAAAAAATTGAATGCAAAGAAAGTAAAGAAAATTGAGAGACACAGGGGAGATGGAAGGGGTAAGGAAGAAGGGGAGGGAAAGAGTAGAGAAGAGGGAGAGGAGAGGCCAGAGGAAAGGAAGGTGGCAGAAAAGGCAGGAGAGAAGGAAAATGTGAGACTAGTTCTTTGCCTAAATTACACATTTTTCTCAATCAGCCCTCCACAGCTGTACCTCCCGTTCATATTTATCCACTAAGTGACTATCCATCTGGTCTTCCCTCCTTTACTTCTCCTGGCAATTGCTCTACAGAATGGGAGCATCAAGCCCCAGAAGCAGATTAAAATATGTTTTAAAAAGACATGATCAGAAAAGGAGCTGCTAATGTCTGCGGAGATGGAGAAGTGCTCGATGAAGGAGATGACCCTGGGTGAGCCCAGCAAGATCAGCAGGCTGCGTTAGGCAAAAACAGAGGCATCGGAGTTGAGTCCAGCCTGCAAAAAGATGTGTGTGTGTGTTTGTGTGTGCTTAGTCATGTCCAACTCTTTGTGACCATGGAATGTTCCAGGCAAGAAATACTGGGGTAGGTTGCCATTAATGACTCCAGAGGAATCTCCCTGACCCAGAGATCAAACCCCCATCTCTTGCACTCCTGCATTGGCAGGTAAATTCTTTACTACTGGGCAAATAGATGCGCTGATACAAATGCAGGAACTACTGTTACATACAACCCCGTGGTCTCAGAATCTCGGAAACACTGTTTGAGTCAAAGCCAGACACAAAAGAGACATTCTTATGACCCCATTTTATATGGATGCATGCCTGCTCGGTCGCTTTAGTTATGTCTGACTCTTGGTGACCGTATGGACTGTATGTAGCCTGCCAGACTCCTCTGTCCATGGGATTCTCCAGGCAAGAATACTGGAGTGGATTGCCATGCCCTCCTCCAGGGAATCTTCCCAACCCAGGTGTCTTCTGTGTCTCACGCATTGAAGGGGGATTTTTTACCCACTGGGCCACCTGGAAAGCCCTTTATAAAGGTGAAGAACAGGCAAAACTAATCTCTGATTTTAGAAGCTGTAAAGTGATTACCTGGAATTGAGGGTAATATTCCATGGGACAAGGAGTACTAAAAAACTTTCTGTGATGTTGTAAATTTGCTATGTGTTGATTTGGATAGTGAGGAAATGGGAACATACGTATGTAAAAATTCATCATCCTGCACATGTAAGGTTTTTGCTTTTCATTATAACTGAAATATACTGCAATTAAAAAATACTAAGTAGAAGAAAGTTTACATGTAGAATTGTACATTTAAAATACCAACAAAAAGTCTATTAGACAACTAACCCTGATTTTAAAATGTATATTTCTGGTTTTTTGAAGCTTGTTGAAATTTAAAATTAAGCTGCATTAGTGCCATGCAAATACATTATAGTTCTGATTTGAAGGTTAGATTTAATAAACGAGTATCTTTAAATATTTATCAACTTAAAAATAGATCACTGGTAATGTTTGTCTCATGCCATTTGGGCACCTTTTTTTTTACGACTTGGGGAAAAGTACTCATTTTTATTTATATCAACAACTAGTAAAATTGAAAAAAATTGTTATTTTTATTTATTTGAGGAGCAAAGTATCCATTATTTCATTCATGACTGTGAACTTGTTTTTATAAACGCCCTGCAGAAATAGTTGAGGAATTTGCTGTGCATGCTCTACTAGCAAAATACAAATATTAATAAATGTTTAGTTCTTTGAAATATGCCTGGGGTGTGTGTCAGTATAAACATACTTTCCTTAACATAGTGATGTGAAAATATTGGCTGGAAAGTTTCATATTTTTTGTGAACTGAAAGTGTATACATAAGTACCACAGCTTTCTTATCCATTCATCTGCTGATGGACATCTAGGTTGTTTCACCAATACAGTATACTAACACATATATATGGAATTTAGAAAGATGGCAATGACGACCCTGTATGCAAGACAGGAAAAAAGACACAGCTGTCTATAACGGACTTTTGGACTCAGAGGGAGAGGGAGAGGGTGGGATGATATGGGAGAATGGCATTCTATCATGTATACTATCATGTAAGAATTGAATCGCTAATCTATGTCTGACGCAGGATACAGCATGCTTGGGGCTGGTGCATGGGGATGACCCACAGAGATGTTATGGGGAGGGAGGTGGGAGGGGGGTTCATGTTTGGGAACACATGTAAGAATTAAAGATTTTAAAATTAAAAAAAATGATTACTAAAAAAAAAAATAAATAAATAAATAAATAAAGTATTACAATAAAAATTAAAAAAAAAAAGAAAGTGTATACATAAGTATTTTTTTAATAAATAAATTATAGTAGGCACAGTTTGAAATATACCAAAGACATAAACAGTTTCTTCACTGGAATTCTGCAGCTCTAGACCGAGGTCATGACTTTAATCTTGACTTCTATGTTGGTAAGACAAAATGCTGCAAAGGTCCCAGGGGACTAAATAACCCAATGCATTTCCCCCTTTCCCTTGGCTATTAGGAAGTTCAGATATAAATGCATGTTCACTTAAGTACGTAATTCATTCCAAGTATATGGTGAGTTTCTATTTATTTTTTTCATTTTAGATTCCCAATTTTGTATATTTCTTTTAAATATGAATGAGGAAGAAAGTTACTTGTGAATTATTTGAAAGCACATCTCCCATTTAACTGTGTTTTTACAAAAAGTTTCAACGTCCCTTGTGTGCTTGTTGCTTCATTCTTGTCTGACTCTTCGTGACCCTTGTAGACTGTAGCCCACCAGACACCTCTGTCCATGGGATTTTCCCAGCAAGAATACTGGAATGGGTTGCCATGCCCTCCTCCAGGGGATCTTCCCAATCCAGGGATCGAGCCTGCATCTCTTACATCTCCTGCATTGGTGGATGGGTTCCTTACTTGCTGTGCCATCAGGGAAGCCCCAATGTCCTTGAAGGATGAAGTAATTTAAAAAACACTGGCGAGGGACTTCCCTACTGTACAATGGTTAAGATTCTGTGCTTCCAGGGCAGGGGGCCTGGGTTCACTCCCTGGTTGGGGAACTAAGATCTCACATGCCTTGTGGCTGAAAAAAAAAAGAAAGAAAACCTCATTGTTGAGCCATGGAAATGTACCATGGAAAAACAAGGATTCATATTTGAAGAGATGAATCCCTGGGTAGACACGTGTTGCTTAAATGACTTACTGAGAAATGGAATCCCAGCTCCTAGTACCTGCCTCCATGTGTAGCCTCATGAGATGCGAATGCATGACAAGCTATAAACACAGGGTCTGGCATATGATAGGTGCTCAATGAATGCTTCTCTCCACTCCTCCTTTCCTGCTTTTCCAGGAATTCCACGGCCACTGTGATCCCTTTATTAGCTTTATGTATAGTAGCTTTGGGGGCTTCCCTGTAGCTCAGATGGTAAAGAATCTGCCTGCAATCCGGGAGACCTGGGTTTGATCCCCAGGTCAGGAAGATCCCCTGGAGAAGGGAACAGCTACTGGCTACCCACTCCAGTATTCTTGCCTAGAGAGTCCCATGGACAGAGGAGCCTGGCAGACTACAGTCCACAGGGTTGCAAAGAGTCGGACACGACTCAGTGACTAACTCTACTACTACAGTAGCTTTTAACAGTTCTGTTCAAGTGCCATATGGTAATTCCAGAATACATATTAGTAAGAAGAGAGTGAGTGATCTTTGGTTCAGATAGTTTTTCTCCCTTGTTTTCAGTGTTAATAAATACATTCAAGTGGGAGGGACCTAGCAAGTTGAACCTATGGGATTCAAGTTTCTCATCTGTGAATTTGAATAATTGGGGTCATGTGGCTTTCTCTCTTCATCATCTGAGGGATACTGTGGACAGTATTTTTCTGAACGACTCTTACCTGGTGTAAAGATGCTGTTCCCTGTAGAGTAGATTTGCATAGGCTATGGTGACCCAAAAACATATTAAGAAAAATTAATAGTATGTCTTGAAAAGGAAGCGAGAAACACAGGAACCTCAGTTGAAGCAGCATCTCCTGTGTAGGCTGCGTGCACAGCACTGGCCGCCATGCCACGAGGCCCCACAGGACTGAAAAAGATACCTGGGAAAAGCAACTTTTCAGATTCATTGGCCTTTGGAATTGGTTTGTGACTTATAAACTCAACTTAGAACATAATTATGTCATTTCCATCTTCGCAAATGCGGCATGCTCTCAAATCTAAGCTGCGGGGATTGCTTTATGAAATGAAATTGCTCCATAGTGCTTTCAGTGGAAATTGCTGCGTCAGCCACATGGTAGTGTCTATTCTGGAAGCTAATTGAAATTGCTCCGGCAGATGCTGGAAACAAATGCTGGGATACATTAGCTTATGGGGGTCACTTTCTCCACTGTCACATGTAAAACTTGTCAAACTGGCCTGGATTCTAGGAAAGCACTCAGGCCTTGGAGAAAGGGAATTTGGCTTCTGCCTTCCATACAATGCATACTTCTGGTGGCATTCCAGCCTCATGCCTCATACAATAATAATACCTACTTCTCATCATGGGGCTTCCCTGATGGCTCAGATGGTAAAGAATGTGCCTGCAATGCAGGAGACCCAGGTTCGATTCCTAGGTCGGGAAGATCCCTTGGAGAAGAGAATGGCTCCCCACTCCAGTATTCTTGCCTGGAGAATTCTATGGACAGAGGAACCTGGCAGGTTATAGTCCAAGGGATTGCAAAGAGTCAGACATGACTGAAGCGACTTAGCATGCATGCATGCACTTCCCATGATTGCCACACAGACTTGTTGACACAGATTGTATAAAAGGCAAAGCCTACTGGGCATGTGTGTCTTGTACTTCTTAATATTGATTTTGTCATTATAAAGTGAAAGTGAAAGTCACTCAGTCATTGTCTGACTCTCTGAGACCCCATGGACTATACAGTTCATGGAATTCTCCAGGTCAGAATACTGGAATGGGTAGCCTTTCCCATCTCCAGGGGATCTTCCAATCCCAGGGACGATAATGACATTATATTCATTATATTCCTTTGTCATTATATTCACAGTCATTTATTCAATAAACCTTTATCAAATGCCTAAGAATTTTGTTATTTATTGAGTGCTTAATAAAAATGGTTAACTTTTATTGAATGCTTAGAATATGCTAAAACATTATCTTTTTTATGTTTTAGCTCACTTAATCCTCACAATAGCCCTATAATCTCTGTTTTATAAGTGAGAAAACTGATATAGCTGAGGCACAGAGGTGAAATGATTTGATCAGCATTTGTTGAGTGCTTTAAATCTAAAGCACTTTAAAAAGTGCTTTCAAAATAAATAAAAGCAGCGTTTTTTGAGTGCTTGCACTGTGCTGGGTGGTAGGAACACCCAGGTCAATAAGATACAGCCTGAAGTATGAGAACACTAAAGCCTAGTTGTGGGGAAAACAGGAGTAGGAAAACTGATGGGCTTGAAGATGGAGAACTGGCTTGGTCCTCGAGGAGCTCCATGGAGGGACACCTGGAAGCATTTTGGACCAAACGATGGGGAAGGGCAGTTCCAAGGGCTTGGGAGAAAGCTTGGACTAAAGGGAGCCTGGAGCATACACCAGGCAGCTGGACTTTGAAGCCAGTGGTTAAACTATCAGAAGTCAAAATAAAGTGAGCTTTACATTTTATCAAGAACTGAACAGACAGAGCAAGGTAAGGTCAGAAACTCGGGGGGACTGTCCACTCCCAAAGCCATATATGAGGAGACAGAGAGGACCCTCTGCCTAGACCTTAATGGGGAAGCCATTTTCTAGGGAGCCTGGAGAGCTTCGGTTTCTGAGGAAGCTTAGAACCAATGACTTACTTTGCCAATGTGGGATGTGTCCCTCAGGGTACCTGGATGTCCAAGCTTGTTCTTCTGAGCTTCTCATTTTTCAGTTTAAGCCATTTGAGCAACATAAGTCTGCCTATAGGATTCGTCTCTTTCAAGTATTGTATTCCTTTGGTACTTTCCCCTGGCTCGACAATGTTTCTTAAGTTACTTCATCTTTTAAGGAGATTGTGCCTCTAACTAGAAAACTGGAATTCTTTGCAAAAACATAGTTAAATGAGAGCTATGCTTTCAAACCATTCAAAAATAACATCTTCCCCATTCTTATTTGAGAGAAATATATGAGATTGGAAAATTAAAATAAAAATAATAGAAAGTCATCATGTGCTTGAAATGAATTAAATACTTAATTGAACATTGCATTTATCACTGAACTTTCTAGAAGCCAAAGTATAAAGGCAAATGCTCTGGATCCTTTAGTTCCTATAACCTGACAGAAAAGAAGCATAACCCCTGATCTGGAGAGAAACTTTCCTGAGTTCTCTGTAAGCATTTTCTCTACAAGCATGGCGGGTATGCTACTCTTGAGGATACTTTCAAGAAAAGATACTCCTTGTTACTCCTAAAGTCACAAATTAATACAAGACGAGATGCCTGTTTTTTGTCTCTAAATAAATGAATTGGAGGGGAAATCGGGCCAGTTGTGTTTCATTGTGTTTTCTAAGAATGAGGGAGAATAGCCTCCTTTAGAAATTCTTGAGGAACAGAGCAGACAGGGGAGCTGTTCTCAGTATCAGTGACTAGAGACATCTGTTTAAGTGCGGTTGGCTGCAGGCATGTTTGGACCATAGTCACCGCTATCCTCAGTCTAGAGGCCACTCGCGTCTCAGCTAAGCTGCCCGGCAAAGGAGGGCGCCCTCTTGTGGTGATTACCCAAAAGACTGACACCCCGGCATTAAGGTTCCAGGAGCCCCTGCAGGCTTATGCCCCCTGGAGAGGTCTGGTGGAGTCCTAGTGGACTAGGGAAGCTTCCACTGCAGTTCTTTGCTGGTTAATGGACAGGAGATACGTGATCACTGTTTCAGTTGTTGTGGATTCTGTAGGAAGTATAATGTTATTTCATCAAATCAATTGAGTGTTGGTGTTTCCTCCTTTAAGCCACATGTACTCCTTGCGGGAAAGAGCCAAGGTGCCGTGCTCTTCCTTGGCCCCAGGCCACCCTGTGTGTCTCATCCCTTCCTTTTCACTAACTGCCCTGCCTCTATCCAGCCTGCTGTCTGATCCCCTTCAACTTGGAGCTCAGCCTGCGTGGCTAACCTGCCCCTTTTCTTCTCAGGACTCCCTCCTCTTCTTCTCCTCACAGATTCCAGCCTTAGCCTTCCTCCTGGCGGACCCCTCAACCACAGATTTTGCCCAATTTCTACTCAGCTCTGCTCTCAGAACCAAGACCACAGAGCACAGTGCTTGCTTTGCACGTTCATTCCTGTAACCTGAGCAGGCATCGTGGGCAGAGCCTGGTGGGCGTTCACCATGGGGGAGATAACATACAGGAATAACTAATGTGGGTTCGAGGCCACAAGAGCGTGTAAATCGCATGCCCCAAGTGCGTGTACATTACAGAAGGCGAAACACTTGCAGAAAGACCCAGAGAAACTTCCTGAAGGAAACCGTGTTCCTTAAGCAGAGAGCATTCTTCCCCTGGTTGCTGCAAATAGGATACAGGTGAGCTCATCTCTTGTGCTCAGCCCACTAGAACGCCTGGAGATAGACCAGTTTTCCTCTGTGGACTGTACAGAGTTATATTTTCCTGCGTGTATCCTGATGGGAGAATGGTAGGAACTTTTTATTTTTATTTTTTTAGAGGAGTTAGATTTGGACGTCGGGATTGTGGGTCTGAGGGAGAGTTCCAAGGGAGGCGAGGTTGGAGGGAGGCAGTAGAGACTCGTCTGTGTTTTTATCTTTGTGGATATGGCTGGGTTTTTGTGTGCGTAGCAATAGCCAATGAGGCTAAAAAGATGGATCAGTGCGCCATCATGCAGGGCTTTCTTACACTCCAGGGTCCTGAGCTTGACTTTTACTTTGAAGTCCAGGTTGTTGGTGAAGTTTATGCCTGTGGAGAGTGATAATCAGAGCGAAGCTTCTTAGATACTTATGTATTTCTTGGGGTAGAAAGGAAGATGGGCTGGAGAAGTCCTTGGGGGAGGTTTTGAAGTTTTGTATATAAGGAATAAGGTAGGGTTGAATTGCCAACGTCAGCTGGATCACCGAAAAAGAACCAGAGTTCCAGAAAAACATCTACTTCTGCTTTATTGACTACGCCAAAGCCTTTGACAGTGTGGATCACAACAAATTATGGGAAATTCGTGGAGATGGGAATACCGGACCACCTGACATGCCCCTGAGAAACCTATATGCAGGTCAAGAAGCAACAGTTAGAAATGGACATGGAACAATAGACTGGTTCCAAATTGGGAAAGGAGTACAACAAAGCTTTCTGCTGTCACCCTGCTTATTTAACTTATATGCAGAGTACATCCTGCAGGATGCTGGGCTGAATGAAGCACAAGCTGGAATTAAGATTGCTGGGAGAACTATCAATAACCTCAGATACGCAGATGACACTACCCTTATGCAGAAGGCAAAGAAGAACTTAAGAGCCTCTTGATGAAAGTGAAAGAGGAGAGTGAAAAAGCTGGCTTAAAACTTAACATTCAGAAAACTAAGATCATGGCATCTGGTCCCATCATTTCATGGCAAACAGGTGGGGAAATAATAGAAACAGTGACAGACTTTATTTTGGGGGGCTCCAAAGTCATTGCAGATGGTGGCCGCAGCCATGAAATTAAAAGATGCTTGCTCCTTGGAAGAAAAGCTATGACCAACCTAAACAACATATTTAAAAGCAGAGACATGACTTTGATAACAAAGGTCCATCTAGTCAAAGCTATGGCTTTTCCAGTAGTCATATATGGATGTGAGAGTTGGACTATAAAGAAGGCTGAGTGCTGAAGAATTGATGCTTTTGAACTGTGGTGTTGGAGAAGATGCTTGAGAGTCCCTTGGACTGCAAGGAGATCCAACCAGTCCATCCTAAAGATCAGTCCTGAGTGTTCATTGAAGGGACTGATGCTGAAGCTGAAACTCCAATACTTGGGCCACCTGATGCGAAGAACTGACTCATTTGAAAAGACCCTGATGCTGAGAAAGATTGAAGGCAGGAGGAGAAGGGGACAACAAAGGATGAGATGGTTGGATCTCATCACCGACTCAATGGACATGAGTTTGAGTAAGCTCTGGGAGTTGGTGATGGACAGAGAAGCCTGGTGTGCTGCAGTCCATGGGGTGGCAAAGAGTCAGATGCGACTGAGCGACTGAGCTGAATCCTTCATTGTCAAAGGCACCGGGAAACTTTTCCTGTCTCTCTTCTCCAGAGACCAACCCAAAGGAATATAGTTACTTGACTGCAATCTTGCATTCTTGGGCAGACGGTCTGGCTTGGTGTAATTCACTGCCCAGGACGGTAAGACCACAGTTTACAAGGAGGGCAGCTGTATGTGTGTGTGGATATTGGGGAGAGGGGGCCGGGGGCAAGCAGGAGGGGTCCTTGTGAGCTGCCCATACTCCCAGAATAGGTGTACTGTTTTTATATGCTCACTGTTTACTTGGTTATTAGTTTTCAATAACCCCTCACACACAATAGGATTCTTAATGGCGAAGCTTTGCCACCTATGGCAAACCATTTTAATGTTAAAATCATTGTTCTGATTCCAGAGGACTTGGACATAAAAATGGTATGCCCATATTTTAGGATATATGCTATGCTTTTGAGCTGTAAGAATAGTACATTAGCATCGTAAGCGGTGACTGGCTCCTTTCCCACTGAAGATAATACAGGAAGGGATAGGGTAGACGGAGTAATGTGATATTATCTTTGCTGTTTCCATGATTTGTTTTCCTGTGAGAACATTTTCATCGGAAAAAAAAAAAAACAATATAACTCAGCAGATCCTTGTAACAATTCTTCCTAAAAACAGTGTACGTTGTGGAAAAATAAGCATTTGCTCGTCATAACTCTGACCGCATTATGCCTAGTGTATCTGAAGACTTATGATCTCAAAGGGCCATTAAACTTAAGTAAGACTGCTCACATTAGAGAAATGAAGGATCGGTAAATGGTAGCTGCCAATTTCAATTAGACTGAAGTTTAACAGAGGGCATGTACATTTGTTTTTTATTGTGTTTATTTCCTGGCTAAATTTATTTTCTGAATTTTTGTAGTACTGAAATCAAAGGAGAGGGAAGAATCTAAAAACCCCCAATTAGGCTTACAAGGAACCTGAACGTGGATCCTAGCTTGGTGCATGCATCCTCCGACTCGTCCTTGAGGATCCGGAGATGCTAATAACAGGGTCCTTTGGTGGGGCCTTGGGAACCAGGGCTTATCTGCCTGGGGCACTGGTTTTACTTAATATGAAGTCATGAAAAACATTTTTATGTTAAAGGGATACGTTATGTGTAAAATAGATAGCCAAGGGGAAATTGTAGTATGACTCAGGGAACTCAAACAGGGCGTCTGTAACAACCTAGAAGGATGGGATGGGGAGGGTGGTTCAAGAGAGAGGGGACATATGTATACCTATGGCTGATTCATGTTGATGTTGGGTAGAAACCAACAAAATTCTGTAAAGCCATTTCTCTTGAATTAAAAAATTAAAAAAAGAAAACAGGGATATATTATAGAGTGAATACAAGAAGCTCTTGATTTTTGTGTTATTTTTTTTAATTAAACTTTTTTAAAATTAAAAATTGTCTGTTTAGGGCACCCCTCCCTTGGTTGGACATTGTGGTGCTGGGAGTTGTAGGGAAGTGGAGAGTTGGAATGAGATTCAAGTTAGGAGACTGAAAGAAATGGGTAAATTATTTCAGACCAAATATTCCATTGGTGTGGATTTTATGGGGGAGGGGGCATATGTGGATACCAGGGAATATCCATATGAATATTCCATGTCCGTGAAAGGCTCAGGGTCTCCCAAGGATTGTAGAATCAATCTGATAATATTTTCTGGTTAATATGGATGTATGGTCCCACAGTTTGGGCTTTTAGTCATCATGATAAATGCTGCTGCTTTTATCTTTTATGCTTTCATAGGGTTAGAATCACTCAGGATTGGAGCTGGCAGGGACTTGTGGCTTTTTTGGTCTCTTACTCTGCAGAATATTGTCTGGTTGAAAGAGTTAAAATTATTAGGTGAGTTACTGAAATAATTTAGCTATTAAGTCACTCAGTTATTAGTTAATTTATTAATAAATTTATTAGGCTAGGAATTTGGTTTTCCTAACTTACAGTCTTATTCCCTTTGAGAAAATAAAAGTTTAGATATAGGGATATGTTAATGCTTCTAAACAGTCTTAACTTAATTGAATTTCTTCAGTGCTGTATTTTATATCTGGATCCTTATCTGAAACCTCAGGCAAAGTACAGTCCCACTTATACCTGATCTTTAGGTAGCTCAGGAACTAAGAATATTTTGTTTGTTGTTGTTTAGTTGCTGAGTTGTGTAGGGATCATGAAAACAAAAACAAAACAAAGAGGAATATCAGTCAAAGAAAAACAAAGAGGAATATATGTCAAAGATCATATGTGGCCCTCAAAGTCTGAAATATTTACTCTCAGTTTCTTTATATGAATAAAAACCCTGAAGGCAGATGTCCAACTGTGTAACTCCAGATCCAATCTCAGCCTTGCTAACAAAATCCCACTTTAATTCCAGGCAGCAGGGTGTGCAGCTCCAGACAACTTGTCACAAATCATCCAGTCAGTCATGATAATTCTGTTCATATTTCTCAGCCTGGTTTGTTGTTAAAAATACACGTGTAACTTAGTTCTGTCTTTTGAGCTCTAAGTGGAAATCTTTGGCTTGGGGGACTGGGAGTCATTTGGGGAAAGCTTTTGCTTTTCTGGTGTATTCATTTGACAACACCTGGTTCACGTCTTTGAATGTGATATGATGGCTGGTGTTGCAGCAGCTCTCTTGTTACAGTGAGGAAATGGCCGCAAGGTTTGCAGGGTCATTGGCCTTAACATTATAAAACCAAGAGCAGCAACCACCTATCTCAAGATATCTTGCTATGTGTAAGGAAATTAAATCTATGTTTATTTAAGGCACTGAAATTGTTTTATCTGTTATCAAATATCTTCCTACTGATAAGGGCACGATCCAAAAATTTCAATTGTTTCCAGTTTTTTTTCCCAAAGGAAATGGTTTCTGGTCAATCAAGAGCTATTGGACTTTTCTTAGCCTCTGTTTTTATCCATGATTGCCCGACTTCCTTATTACTTAACACTGATACAGGTTTGAAGTTGAAGTGAAAGTCACTCAGTCATGTCCAACTTTTTGTGACCCCATGGAGGATAAGGTCCATGGAATTCTCCAGGCCAGTATACTGGAGTGGGTATCCTTTCCCTTCTCCAGGAGATCTTCCCAACCCAAGGATCGAACCAGTGTCTCTTGCATTGCAGGCAGATGCTTTAACAGCTGAACTACGGGGGAAGCCCAAAAGTAGTTGCCTTTGCTGAGGGAAATTACTTCTCCAGGCAGTTCTCCATGTCAGCTCCTCTGTTGACATGATGGTCTAGTGGTTAAGAGCACAGACTCAGAACCAGACTGCAGAGTTCATGTCCCAGCTCTGCCCCATGCAAGGTCATCTTTGGCTCCTCTCTCTGCTGTGTGCTTAGTCACCCAGTCCTGTCTGACTCTTTGTGACCCCATGGACTTGACCTGCCAGCCTCCTCTGTCCATGGGATTCTTCAGGCAAGAATACTGGAATAGGTTTCCATGCCCTCCTCCAGGGGATCTTCCCAATGCAGGCATCCAACCTGGGTCTCTTAAGTCTCCTGCATTAGCAGGTAGATTCTTTAGTATCTGAACCAACAGGAAAGCCCAAGAATACTGGAGTGGGTAGCCTATCCCTTCTCCAGGGGATCTTCCCGACCCAGGAATCAAACCAGTGTCTCCTGCATTGCAGACAGATGTTTTAACAACTGAGCTATGGGGGAAGCCCAAAAGTAGTTGCCTTTGCTGAGGGAAATTAATTCTCCAGGCGAGAATACTAGAGTAGGTCGCCATACCCTCTTTCAGGGGATCTTCCTGATGGAACCCGTGTCTCCTGCATTGGCAAGAGAAGGTTTTTTTTTTTTTCTTTTTTTCTTTTTTCTTAAAAACCACCAGCACCACGTGGGAAGCCCAAGCTGAAGGCAGGAAGTGGAAGCTGCAAGCCGACAAGGATGGGATACAAAGCCACGTATGCAGAGCACAATGGATTAGCAGCAGTCCATCGCCTTAACCACTCAGCCATCTCGTCCTGGCAAAACTGACGTGAAAGTTGCTCAGTCATGTCCGACTCTTAGTGACCCCATGGACCATACAGTCCATGTAATTCTCCAGGCCAGAATACTGGAGTGGGTAGCCTTTCCCTTCTCCAGGGGACCTTCCAAACTCAGGGATCGAACCCAGGTCTCCCTCATTGCAAACAGATTCTATACCTGCTGAGCCACAGGGAAACCCAAGATACAGGTTTAGCCTTTGTAATTTGTATTAACTTATGCATTTTAAATAAACTCCACAACCTTGGAAAATTACTTATCCTTTCAGTTTCCAGATTTCTAAAATGGGAAAAATAATAGTACCTACATTATAAGGTCCTTTGGGGCTTAAAAAATTAATACATATAAAACATTTAGCAAAGTGTCTGGCACATAATTAGGGCTTCCCTGGTGGCTCAGACGGTAAAGCGTCTGCCTGCAACGCGGGAGACCTGGGTTCGATTCCTGGGTCAGGAAGATCTCCTGGAGAAGGAAATGGCAAGCCACTCCAGCACGCTTGCCTAGAAAATCCCATGGACGGAGGAGTCTGATAGGCTACAGTCCATGGGGTTGCAAAGAGTTGGACACGACTGAGCGACTTGACTTTACTCTGGCACATATTTACTGATCAAATATGTGTGTATTGTTGCTGTTGTTTTATTGTTATAATTCTTCTGTTTCTCTTCCTTTTCCTCCTCTTTCTTTCTCTAGGTCTTCCACAAAAAATAAACATTTTAAGTTAAATATAGAACTGTACCACTTCACTAATAGTACAAATGGCTTTAGAACTACTTAGGAAGCACTTACATAAGGAGGAGAAACTTGAACCTTTAAATTCAGTGTTGGAAGAAGCCTGATGGTTTCTCATTCCTGATGTAATTTTAATTTGGGTTTTTGATACTGGACAGATTTGGAGTATAATGACAGCAACGGAAGCATTTCTTTCAGGTTTTGAAAGTTACCTGGGTAAACTGGAAAAATTTACAAAAGCACCTTATTGCTAACTGAAGGCCCCTGCTTATGTTTAACACAGTTTGGTTTTTTTAAAGGATCCATGTGGTGTGTCACCTGAGTGATATACATTTTGTGTAGGTTTTTTTAATCATACCAATTTATATTTCTCATAAAGTACCCTTGGGGTTTTGACAGGGAAGAGAATCTATTTAGTAAAATTAGGTACAGGGGGTAAAAAAAGTGCCTCTTTTTAAAATGATGCTTCAAAGGGAGGAATATTTCTCTTGCAATAAATTATTTTTTGATTGCCTCTATACCTCTTCCTGCTCATATCCCCATTCTGAATGGCATCATTAAACAGTGCCCGATGTGAATATTAATGTGAGTCAGGAGAAGTCTGCCAGCCACACACAATGCATTCAAATGTTGGCTTTACATAATTATCCTTCCTTTTTCCTGTGTTCTTTATGATGCCCAGTCTAGATTTTGCAGTGCTATCTAGTAAATCTGTAGTGAACATTTCTTTGTATTTGGATGGCAGCCGAAAGTATTGCCAGTCTTATACTTACATGAAATTTGGCTCAAAAGAAACCAAGCTATTTCTTGTAAGCTATTTTGCCATTTTCATTGGCAAGAAATGAAATTTTACCAGGGTTTTAAAGACACTATTCACATTTCACTGATGTTTTATTTCCTTTTTTTTTGTATAGATATTCCCTATCACTCGATTATTGTTCTACATTTTTGATATGTGCAGAAAGGTTGATAATGTCAGCCTCCTTAGCCCAGTGCCTGGGATTTGTTCAGAATAGTTATTGAATATTGAAGGAAAGCCTAGTAAATATTTTTAGTCTATGAAGATGTATAATTCCTCATGAATTAAATTATTATTATTGTAGGCCATTTGATAATGCTGATAGATGTGCTTGTTGTTTGATTCCTGAATGTTGATCAAGTTTCTTTAATCTCATTACAAGTCTTAGGTAGAGGAATGAGGCTCCAAATACAAGGAGATTATACGAGAGCTCCTGACTCCTTTAAATGACTTTCACCCTTTGGTAGGAATGATTTGCAATCTAACATACTGAAATAACTTGAAAATTGCATTTTCACACCATTACTGACCATTTTTAAGAATTTGTATAGTATTGAAATAGTATAGTATTGTATAGTATTGAAATAGTATTGTATAGTATTTGAAATAGTATTAATAATTTCTAAAATTCTATGGCTTGTCAAGTGTGTCCCCAAATTTTAAAAATAATAAACTTAATGGTCATTCCAGTAAGAGGGTTCCTTAAACAAACATATTTGGGGAATTAAAAAGAGAAAAAGAACCAACTGAACTTAGGAAGATGATTTGCTTTGATGGTAGGATTAGGGAGTGCTGGTGAGGGGAGGTCAGAACAGGCTATCTGAATTTCAAAAGATATTTGTCAAAAGGATCTCATAATGCACTCATAGAAAATAGAGAAATTTGGTCTAAATCAGTGGTTTTCAAAGATTTATTTGAACACAAATGATTTTTCTTTTTCAAACAAAGCATCATGAGGAAATACAATATGTAAAAAAAAAAAAGAAAATAAGAAGAGTTGGCTTAGGAAGATGAGCGAGTTCCCACCCTTTGCTCCCTTCTCTCCTGCAGTCCCTGGAACTCCTAATACTCTACAGAGGATAGATGGGAAACCACTGGCCTACAGAATAACATCTCTGGTTGGGTTCTAATTGGTTGAATGACCATATCCAAGTAGTGCCCATTGCTATCTTGAGGACATTCTGGAATACGTCCTATAGTGGAACATCACAGAGATTCATCGTCTGTTTCTCATGCTCCCCATTTTCTAATTTTCTTGGGTGGATAAAGGTATTTGTGATGATAAAATCCCTGAATATGATGCTAGGGAAAATATTAATATATTGGATGACAAAATCAGGCTCTAAACAGCTCTCAAGGTGTAGAGTGACAGGCAGTCCAATAGGATGAAATTCAGTGGAATAGATGAAAAGCCCCGCATTTAGGTTATTAACGCCAGTCACATGCCTACAAGACACAGGATGTAATTTAGCAGTGAAGTGTGAAGAGGTTTGGGGGTTTTAGTCCATTTTAAAATGACTACTAGTCAAAAGTAGTAAAATAATAATGTCTAAAAATGGACAGCACAGTGATCCCATACTGATTGTCAGAACCAATCTGAATTGTGGGGTTCAGTGTGGTCATAATGGTTGTTAAATGCTTGCTCTGTGTCAGACTTGCTTTTACTTCACGTGGACTGTTATCCCTGGCTTTCTGACCCTATGAATTGTTCTTGTGTGGGTGCATCGGGAATGTCCTGTCCCCTCTTCTCACAGCCCAGAGCGGGTATGGAGGGGATATCCTGGGTGCCATCCTAGTCACCAGCAGTGGTTGCCCTGAAAGATCCAAGACCTACTCCCGTCCACTGAAGAGTTTTCAGTGAGTCCTGATCCTTTGATTTTCTTAAGACAAAGTTGGTGTAGTTTCCCCCTGTTCTAAAGAAGAAGAAATCAAAGGATCAGGGATGACTCAGACTATAGGCTTGATATGGGTCCTGTGACAACAGACTGCTCTTGACTGCTCACTTCTAATCCAGCCCTGAGTCATAAAATTCGAAAGCATTTGTCAATGGCTAATGCTCATTTAAACATAATAAGCCTTAAAAATAATACTCTTTCCTAGTTCAGGCTATGGAGGACATTAGATCAGTTCCACTATTTACACCTCATAACTTAAATTTTTAACAGGCTATTCTAATTAAAATCTTTCATTTATATTAATTCTTCCTTTCTCTTTTTTACATTCTTCCCTTGCCACTGTCTTAACCTCCTTCCTTCTTTCAACACATATTAAGCATTTCTATGCCACAGGTTCTAGAAAACAAAAAGAACAAAGCATGGTCAGTGAGTCAGTGTTCAGGTGTAACCCATCGATGCAGCAGACAGTTGAATGAAATGACAGATAGAAGGCAGTTTTAGTTTTTGGTTATTTTCTTAAAAGAGACCATCTTACTCCATGCCTAAGGCTCAATGACGTTTCTTCCAAAATGCACCAAATACAGCATTTTGGGGGCAAAGTGCCTAGTTCTTTATTTTAAAACTGTAGTAATTATTGCAGATAAACTCTCATCAGGGTTATACTCTTTTTCCTTTGAGAATATGGAAATTTCCAGCTGGCACTTCCTGCTCTGACTTCTCTTTATGAGGTTTCCTGACCCTCAGGCCTCAATTTCTTATTCCTTCTGTCACCGGGGGGAAGTGGCCAATGACAGCATTAGCTTTGCCGGTTGCTGAGTGGGTAGGGAGTGACGGGAGACATCATCTGCTTTCACGAATCTAGCCTTTTGTGGAGACCCCCATGAGCTGACAACTGCTACTTTCCCAACTGAAGTTCTGATATCTGTATGGAAATAGTTTTCTCTAGAGGCCAATGCACAACAGCTTTTATGCAAAGCATTTAACTTGATCTGGTAATTTGCATATAATTTGAACATTCCAGATAATTTTTTGACAGCATTCCAAAGAGTTATGGTACTGCTGCTTCTCCTTCTTCTTGTTCTTTTCCCTTTCCTTTGCTTCATTTTGAGAAGTTTAAAATTATTGGTGCAAACTGTGTTTCCCCCCTTTATTTAAAAATAGTATCATTGAGATGTCATCCACATACTATACAATCCACATACCATTCACTCATTTAAAGTATACAATCCAATGCTTTTTGGTATATTCACAGAATTTTGTAACCACAACTCAGCCAATTTTAGAATACTTTTATCACCTAAAAAATTAATCCTGTATGTGTTGGTAGTCACACCTTATTTATCCTCAGCTCCCATCTACCACCAACCCTCAGCAGCTGTTAATCTGCTTTTTCTCTCTAGAGATTTTTCTCTTCTAGAAATTTAATATAAATGGAGTCATTTATCTGGTCTTTTAGATGGTCTAATAGATGGTCTTTTATAATGGGCATCTTTATTCAAAATAATGTTTACAAGGTCCATTCACACTGAAGCATGTGTCAATGCTCCATTCCTTTTTAATGGCTGACTGATATTCCACTGCATAGAGCTTACCCTTTTCCCATTCTCTCATCTTCTTGAGACACCGAAGATTGGGCTCGTTTATTAGATTCAGTTCACTTCAGTTCAGTTCAGTCACTCAGTCGTGTCTGACTCTTTGCGACCCCATGAATCACAGCACGCCAGGCCTCCCTGTCCATCACCAACTCCCAGAGTTCACTCAGACTTGTGTCCATTGAGTCAGTTTATTAGATTACAAGTAGTTTAAGAGGACAGATTCTTCTCCTATGAGGCTTATGTGTTCTCCAGCATACAATAGAACACCTGCCAGTTCAGTTCAGTTCAGTCGCTCAGTCGTGTCCGACTCTTTGCGACCCCATGAATCGCAGCATGCCAGGCCTCCCTGTCCATCACCAACTCCTGGAGTTCACCAAAACTCACGTCCATCGAGTCAGTGATGCCATCCAGCCATCTCATCCTCTGTCTTCCCCTTCTTCACTTGCCCCAAATCTCTCCCAACATCAGAGTCTTTTCCAGTGAATCAGCTCTTCTCATGAGGTGGCCAAAGTATTGGAGTTTCAGCTTTAGCATCAGTCCTTCCAAAGAACACCCAGGACTGATCTCCTTCAGAATGGACTGGTTGGATCTCCTTGCAGTCCAAGGGACTCTCCAGAGTCTTCTCCCAACACCACAGTTCAAAAGCATCAATTCTTCGGCACTCAGCTTTCTTCACAGTTCAACTTTCACATCCATACGTGACCACTGGCAAAACCATAGGCTTGACTAGATGGACCTTTGTTGGCAAAGTAATGTCTCTGCTTTTGAATATGCTCTCTAGGTTGGTCATAATGTTCCTTCCAAGGAGTAAGCGTCTTTTAATTTCATGGCTGCAGTCACCATCTGCAGTGATTTTGGAGCCCCCCCAAATAAAGTCTGACACTGTTTCCACTGTTTCCCCATCTATTTCCCATGAAGTGATGGGACCAGATGCCCATGATCTTCGTTTTCTGAATGTTGAGCTTTAAGCCAACTTTGTCACTCTCCTCTTCACTTTCTGCCATAAAGGTCGTGTCATCTCCATATATGAGGTGATTGATATTTCTGCCGGATATCTTGATTCCAGCTTGTGCTTCTTCCAGCCCAGCATTTCTCATAATATACTCTGCATAGAAGTTACATATGCAGGGTAACAACATACAGCCTTGACGTACTCCTTTTCCTATTTGGAACCAGTCTGTTGTTCCATATCCAGTTCTAACTGTTGCCTCCTGACCTGCATATAGGTTTCTCAAGAGGCAGGTCAAGTGGTCTGGTATTCCCATCTCTTGAAGAATTTTCCAGTTTATTGTGATCCACACAGTCAAAGGCTTTGGCATAGCCAATAAAGCAGAAATAGATGTTCTTCTGGAACTCTCTTGCTTTTTCCATGATCCAGCGGATATTGGCAATTTGATCTCTGGTTCCTCTGCCTTTTCTAAAACCAGCTTGAACATCTGGAAGGTCACGGTTCATGTATTGCTGAAGCCTGGCTTGGAGAATTTTGAACATTACTTTAGTAGCATGTGAGATGAGTGCAATTATGTGGTAGTTTGAGCATTCTTTGGCATTGGCTTTCTTTGGGCTTGGAATGAAAACTGACCTTTTCCAGTCCTGTGGCCACTGCTGAGTTTTCCAAATGTGCTGGCATATTGAGTGCAGCACTTTCACAGCATCATCTTTTAGGATTTGAAATAGCTCCACTGGGATTCCATCACCTCCACTAGCTTTGTTCGTAATGATGCTTTCTAAGGCCCACTTGACTTCACATTCCAGGATGTCTGGCTCTAGGTGAATGATCACACCATCATGATTATCTTGGTTGTGAACACAGTGCAAATTCAGTAGTGTTGAATTGATGCTATAGAAGTAGATGTGGAAGAAATGAGTTTGTTCTTTTAGTTTTGACATAGTGAAGGTTGTGAAGGAAAGATATAAAAGGGACCATGAGAGAAATTATTTGATATTGTAGATTGAATGAGTAAGAAATTTAAAAAAATTATAATAATATAAAGAAGAGGGGCAAAACTCCTTAGAGGGGCACAGAGGGATTTGGAAAGAGGACTCAAAGAGTGGGAGTAGCCAATTAGAGACACATGTAGACACATAGGAGCAGTTTGAGTTGAGCCAAAATTTTAGAATGTTCATCACAGCTTATGGGCAGGGACAACTGCCAAAATTTTGCTTTGCTTTGTTTGTTTAGTTTTGTAGATATCATGAAGTTGTTGAAATTGCAATTAGTTCATTCATGAATAATTGAAATTTTTTGTGACTTGTCACGGTCATCACCGCTGCCATCATTGACATCGCCCTCATGTCACCCCTGTTACCACCACCACCTTCAGCTGCAGTATCATGCTTATCGAATGCATATTTAAATATATTGAAAATGACCATTGCTTGGTGTTTAGGATGCTAGGCTAAAATATTTTACATGGATCATTTTATTAGTCTTCTTAACAGTTCTATGAGGTAGGACCTATTAATATCCTCAGTTTTATTAATACATATGAGAAAAGTGAGGTTGGATTTTTAACTAGATTTGAGGGACTCTGATATCCATGCCTATTTTAAAGTAATTTCTAGTTGCAGCTCCTAACCTTTTAGTCTAATTTCTATTTCAGTCCCTTTTTGACTTGGTGATGATTTCATAGTTATGGTATAATAACTAATAATTTCATAGTTATGGGTACTTGCCAGTAAATGTTCACATCCCTTCTGCTCTCCCTGCGGGTGGCATGTGCTTCTCATTCCATTAATTGGGGCTCATGTGACTGGCTTCAGCCAATGGAACGTTAAGGGATATGACCTAAGCAGAAGCGTTAAATGTGCTTGCACTCTTTGAACTTTCATGCACCATACATCCACCACAAAAAGAGAATGCCCAAATAGCCCCTGACCCTTCAAGACTAGGGCCGAAAATGAATATGTATGGAGCAGACCTGAGCAGACCTGTCTGGCATCACCTCCAGCTAACCCTCAACCTGAAACCCACCCGGATCAGCTTAACTATGCAAATCTAAGAGCCAGAGACTAAATGCTTGACGTTGCAAACAACCAGGGTGAGACGGCTAGGTACACTGACTTACTGTGGCAGTATTGAGTATTATAACAGTATTTGTTTGTTTCATCAGTTAGTAATTGATTTAACGAAGGCGGATTTGTTTGTCTACCTTGTGTCAGTCACGGTAGCATGTGTTGGGCTTATAAAGATGCATCCAGTAAAGTCTTTATTGTCTTGTCTTTGGAAAGTCAGGAAAGATGATGTGTCCATAACGTTATTAGAAGACAGGATAAAGTGCCTGTCAGTGCCCAAGCAAGTAGCTAAGTCTATGCTCTAGAATTTCCAAGAAGAGGATATTATGACTGATTGGAATAATCCAGAAAGGCTGGGGGACTATGAGAATACAAAGTAATGTATGTAAGAACTAAGAGAATTAAACTCTGCTGAACACCAAGAAAAGTACACATTCGTGAGGTTTGACTGTCATGTTTTTAGTAAACAGAGATGACATGCTCACCAAAATTCTAGAAATTAGAAAGCTATCAGTAAAAATTGAGAAATTGAGATATCTCCCAAGTGTTCATTTGTATCAACATATGATTGAGGTACTTGCGTGAAATCGTAGGGATGAAATATGAAAGCTCATTCTATTCTTTTTATGTCACTTGGCCTGGATCGTAAAAAGAAGATACCTATCATTGGATTCCTACATCTGTCACTTCTTGCCAATTTTTTTTTCCTGTGGCCATTGCTTGGCATGATGTTGCCCAGTGGTTAAGCATTTAGACGCTGGAGTCAGATAAACCTGGGTGAAGGTCCAGCCTTTCTGCACCAAGTAATCTTCATAAAGGGTCAGTCATGTGGCAGAAAATTATCAGATGTTAAATACTATTATTCATAGTATGATGTAAACCCTTGATGAACAGCTCCCAAGACACATGAGTCCCCTGCTGCTGCCTAATGTTCTGACATGCTCAACAGACAAATTTTAAATCTATATTTAATTCAGATGCAAAAAAAAGATTTAGGGAAATTTTTTTTAGAAAAGATGTTGACTTGGGTGAATAGAAGAATGTGTGTGAGAATCACTCATCCCAGGAAGTGATCCCCCAGCCACGTGAGGACAGCAGAGAGAGAAGTGGCAGCAGCCAGGAGTAGGCTGAAATCTGGGTGTTGGAAAGCCCACAGAGGGCCGCTCACCTGGCACAGACAAGCCCAGACACTGGCCAGCCTTCATTCTCTGGGACCTGCTGAGATACTCCAGGCAGCACGACTTCATCTAAGCCCTCATTACATTAAGAGAGAGGAGATTCCACCACAACAGGGGGAGTCTAAGTTGGATGAAGAGTGCCTCCCATAGTCAGCTCAGCACCTAAGGGTCTCCGTCAACCTTGCATTGAAGGAGTAAACTCATTTCAGCTCCAGATCCCTGGTGAATGTATGTCTTCATGGGCAAGTATGTCTTTAGTTCTCTGAACCACAGCTCTTCCTCTCTGAAAAATGGAGAAGATATTACCTACCTATTGTCCTTTGGGTTATTTCAAGGTTGGAATGAAATACTGCATTTAGATGGACTTGAACTGAAACCCTCATGTGATGAGCTATGGACTGAGGTTTGTGACATTGTACAGGAGACAGGGATCAAGACCATCCCCATGGAAAAGAAATGCAAAAAAGCAAAATGGCAGTCTGGGGAGGCCTTACAAATAGCTGTGAAAAGAAGAGAAGCGAAAAGCAAAAGAGAAAAGGAAAGATATAAGCATCTGAATGCAGAGTTCCAAATAATAGCAGGAAGAGATAAGAAAGCCTTCCTCAGCAATCAATGCAAAGAAATAGAGGAAAAAACAGAATGGGGAAGACTAGAGATCTCTTCAAGAATATTAGAGATACCAAGGGAACATTTCATGCAAAGATGGGCTTAATAAAGGACAGAAATGGTATGGACCTAACAGAAGCAGAAGATATTAAGAAGAGGTGGCAAGAATACACAGAAGAACTGTACAAAAAAGATCTTCATGACCAAAATAATCACGATGGTGTGATCACTCACCTAAAGCCAGACATCCTGAAATGTGAAGTCAAGTGGGCCTCAGAAAACATCACTATGAACAAAGCTAGTGGAGGTGATGGAATTCCAGTGGAGCTATTTTAAATCCTGAAAGATGATGCTGTGAAAGTGCTGCACTCAAGTTGCCAGCAAATTTGGAAAACTCAGCAGTGGCCACAGGACTGGAAAACGTCAGTTTTCATTCCAATCCCAAAGAAAGGCAATGCCAAAGAATGCTCAAACTACTGCACAGTTGTACTCATCTCACACGCTACTAAAGTAATGTTCAAAATTCTCTAAGCCAGGCTTCAGCAATACATGAACCGTGACCTTCCAGATGTTCAAGCTGGTTTTAGAAAAGGCAGAGGAACCAGAGATCAAATTGCCAACATCTGCTGGATCATGGAAAAAGCAAGAGAGTTCCAGAAGAACATCTATTCCTGCTTTATTGGCTATGCCAAAGCCTTTGACTGTGTGGACCACAATAAACTGGAAAATTCTTCAAGAGATGAGAATACCAGACCACTTGACCTGCCTCTTGAGAAACCTATATGCAGGTCAGGAGGCAACAGTTAGAACTGGATATGGAACAACAGACTGGTTCCAAATAGGAAAAGGAGTACGTCAAGGCTGTATGTTGTTACCCTGCTTATTTAACTTCTATGCAGAGTATATCATGAGAAATGCTGGGCTGGAAGAAGCACAAGCTGGAATCAAGATTGCTGGGAGAAATATCAGTCACCTCAGATACACAGATGACACCACCCTTATGCCAGAAAGTGAAGAGGAACTCAAAAGCCTCTTGATGAAAGTGAAAATGGAGAGTGACAAAGTTAGCTTAAAGCTCAACATTCAGAAAACAAAGATCATGGCATCCGGTCCCATCACTTCATGGGAAATAGATGGGGAAGCAGTGTCAGGCTTTATTTTTTTGGGCTCCAAAATCACTGCAGATGGTGACTGCAAGCCATGAAATTAAAAGACGCTTACTCCTTGGAAGAAAAGCTATGACCAACCTAGAGAGCATATTCAAAAGCAGAGACATTACTTTGCCAACAAAGGTCCATCTAGTCAAGGCTATGGTTTTTCCAGTGGTCACGTATGGATGTGAGAGTTGGAATGTGAAGAAAGCTAAGCACCGAAGAATTGATGCTTTTGGACTGTGGAGTTGGAGAAGACTCCTGAGAGTCCCTTGGACTGCAAGGAGATCCAACCAGTCCATTCTAAAGGAGATCAGCCCTGGATATTCTTTGGAAGGTATGATGCTAAAGCTGAAACTCCCGTACTTTGGCCACCTCATGCGAAGAGTTGACTCATTGGAAAAGGCTCTGATGCTGGGAGGGATTAGGGGCAGGAGGAGAAGGGGACGACCAGGGATGAGATGGCTGGATGGCATCACCGACTCGATGGACGTGAGTTTTGGTGAACTCCAGGAATTGGTGATGGATAGGGAGGCCTGGCATGCTGCGATTCATGGGGTCACAAAGAGTTGGACACGACTGAGCGACTGAACTGAACTGAACTGAACTGAAACCCTCATGTGCCTATTGAATGTAAAGCGTGCACTTGAAAGCTCTTTTGCCATTGTTGATACCTCCCCAGATATGTCCAGGTATGAACATCTCAGCTGGCTTTTTTATTTTTTCAATCAGCAGTGTTCTCTTGAAAATGTGCAGTTTAACTGAGAAGTCTTAGCTGACACTTGTATGGCTTTTCATTTTAGAAAAAGAAAAAGGAACCCTCCATCTCATCAACAGTTTTAGCTTCTCTAAGCACCCCACTGTGGGATCCAAGGCTGTTCACCATGATGGGGACATGAGGACTTATGTGTTCATTCTTACTCTTTGGCACAGCAGCTGTTTCAGGAAAATGGATAGGGGACTGTCATCTGAGTGCATTCCTGTGTGTGATTTAACCATCTTCCTTTTCATAGGCAATTTCTGCTTTTTTAAATTCATTTAAACCAGTTTAATACTTTTGTTCAGTACCAGCCATTATTAATTTCTATCATGTACATATTTTAAATTCCTCACCTGACAGTTTTGAGAAACTAATGAAAATTAGAGTGTGTTAGCATATCACATCCCTACAGAGACCTGCTAATACATTCAATTACATTTAGTAATGGTAGTGGGACTACAGAGAAAAGCATTACCATTGATACCTGCTTGCTCCTGTGCTGTCTCTCAATCTCTCTCTCTGTCTTTCAACCAAATATTTAGAAAAAATATAGCATTAAGCAAAGGAAAAGCCAATTTGGATGTTATTTTAAAATACATTTATTTCTGAAAATGCTTTGCTCTTGATAAGAAACAGGATGGTTATAGCACATGTAACCTACTTGTTATTTGTCAGTTAGGAATATTAGTCCATTTATCTACACGACTGAAAATTTTTCTTTTGCTCACCAAAGGCTTCAAAGGAATTACATAAAGATATTTTTTTCTGCCAAGATATATACTTTGACATTTTGATTTTGTTTTAAAGTAGCGTAATTACATTTTCTCTGTCCATTCTGTGAATCACAGCTACCTTGGGAATTCCTTTGAAAAGCCTGATTAGGAATGTAAGATGCGACTGACTAGAATGTATTGATGTTCATCAGTCTCCTGAGCCAGGTTTGAAATGCAGCTCTGTCCGGCAGGGCCTGCCCCGCAGTGGATGACATCATTTTGAGAACTGTGACCTGAGTAACCTTGCCTGTGCCACGGCCAACACATGTGGGTAACTAGTGTGGGGCTCCTCAAACCTTGATGCCAGTACTTTTATGGCTTAATTTGGAATAAATTAAATGCAGAATTTATACTTCATGAGTCTGTCAAGTTCAAAATTTTCTATTTTAGATGGTAACCTTCTCTAAGTCAGGGACAATGCTGTTAAGTGTATTTTGTGTCACCTGTATATGTATCTTGATTCAAACTTAATTAATCTATTCATTTACTAGCTAATGATTTGGTAGACTTGTGTTTTCATATATGTTGATTAATTTGTTTCAGACCGAATACTGGCTGATTTTTCCCAGTAAGAAAGAATAGTTAGGGCACAGAGCTAGACATCCTTTGACCTGGGTATGTTGTGCACAGGCATTGTGCTGTGTATTCTGGTTTTAAAAATGTACAGGATAAAGTCAATTATTTAAGATGAAAATTTCAAAAACTTGGCAAGTGAAAGTTATTCAGTTTCTAACCTTTTGTGAAATTTTTAGTCTTGGCATCCATGCCAGTATGCCAGAGTTTCTAACTTTGATGTGGTTTCAGTTCTGATCTAAGTATAATACTCTAGTTATATGAATTAGTAGCAAAATACAAAAGCACAATTAATGAGATTTGTAATATTAAAAATGCTGAACATTATCCAGTATTTGATCTGTGAAAATATATGTATATTCAAGGTATACTCAAGGTAAGGATATTCAGGTTTTATTCTGTGTAGCTAATGTATATATTTATGAGTGTGAACGGTATTTTCTTTTTTTTTAATTAAGGAATGATATTTTCAATATGAGATGTTGCTAAGCTTCATGCATAGCTCAGACCTCTGCTCAAGCCTGCTCAGGAAGGATGGAGCTGCTGTTCTGGGCTCCCCCTGAGGAGTGATGGCTCATCATCTCAGCGGGCTCCATTACCGAAGTGTGGGTGCTACAGCCCCCTGCCAACAAAGTTGTCTTTTGTTAGCAAGAAGGCCTGGAGGAATAGAGAGAAGAGAATAGGTTTCCATTCCCTCATAGGTGCTGCCTTTCTAACTAAGAAGGATTGAAAAACATGCTTATACATGTTTCCTTTGCTTCTTTTTTGGAAGGATTTTCATATGTTCACTCTTAGAAAATCAGGAGATAATAGTTACTCAGATTCATCAATGTGAACATCCACTCTGTTTTAATTGGCTGCCCATTCCCTAAAAACTTCAGCATAGGTAATTTCTGATAACCATATGGAAACAAGGACAACTTTTAATCAAGGAAGTTATTGATGGATTGATTTTTACTAGGAAAGGTTGCTGCTGCCAATTGTAAAGGGCAAGGATATTTCAGAGTTTTTTATGAGGGTCAAGATGGGGGAGAAGAATAATTACTATTTGAGGCTAAGACTGTACACATTGCAGTTAAACGGATTAGAGGTAAGAGAGGATAAATGTAAAATTCAGCAGAGCTCTGCAAAATCTAGCCAAGTTCCAAGGAGGAATCCTAAAAAATGGTTAAAATTCTAAAATTTTCTCACGACTTGAAGAAAGGTACATTTTTCAAACTTCATAGTTGCCCAGTAAACCAGGATTGCTTTGTTCATCCCATTTAAAACAGGTTCCATGTGGAGTTTCCTTATTAAAAGAAGTAGGATGTTATGAGGCCTTTTCCTTAATGGCAAAATGGAAAAGCATCTAGAAAAGTTGCCAAGTCAAATGGTCACTGGCTTTGTCAGATTTTTGCTTCAAAGCCATGACCTCCAAAGTTAGTTAGACCTGAGGACTTTCTTCAAGAAGATCACTCAGATGCTTATCTCGTTGCTAAGCAGTTAAGCATTTTTTAATTTAATGTTAGCTTCCCTTGTTCTGCCTCCTCAACTCAAATATCCCTTTGAAGATTCATTGAACTCTTGTAGAAACTTTAAAATTGCATAATAGTAACTTTAGGCTCCTTAATCCTCTGTAAACCTGCCTTAACATCTGAGAGACATTACTAATAGTTGGACAATGATAGATGGGAATTGCTTTGAGACTGGGGCGGGATACAGGATCTGAGAAATCCAGATTTTTAACCTGATTGCTGAATTCTTCTACCTATAATAACCCCTTCAGCACTCAGCTCTTGCAGCTGAAATATTTGTTGTTGTTGTTTTTAAAAACTTTTAACTTTATATTGGAGTATAGCTGATTAAAAATGTTGGGATAGTTTCAGGTGGGCAGCAGAGGGACTCAACCATACATACATATATATATGTATCCATTCTCCCCCAAAACTCCCCTCCCATCCAGGCTGCCACATAACATTGAGCAGAGTTCCCTGTGCTACGCAGTAGATCCTTGTTGAAAGTGAAAGTGTTAGTCACTTAGTCATGTCTGACTCTTTGCTACCCCATGGACTGTAGCCCGCCAAGCTTCTCTGTCCATGGAATTCACCAGGCAAGAATGGGTTACCATTCCCTTCTCCAGACGATCTTCCCGACTCAGGGATCAAACCCAGGTCTCCTGCATTGCAGGCAGATTCTTTATTGTCTGAGCCACCAGAAAAGCCCCCAGTTCCTTGTTGGTTATCTATTTTAAATCTAGCAATGTGTACATGTCAGTCGCAAACTCCTTAACTATCCCTTCCCCTAACATTCCCCCTGGCAACCATAAGTTGTTTCTTTAAGTCTGTTTCTGTTTTGTAAATAAGTTTATTTGTCTCATTTCTTCTTATATTCCGCATATAAGGGATGTCATATGATATTTCTCCTTCTCTGTCTCCCTTACTTCAATTAGCATCACAATCTTTAGGTCCATCCACATTGCAATGGAGATATTTGATTCAAAGTTGGAGATCCAAGATTGGAAGATTTCCTTCAAGAATTTCTTTTCCCATGTCCTTCCATTAAAACAGGCATCAGCAGCACGTGATGCAGTCAGTCCTCTGCCCGTTTGCTGGGGGAGGTTCTACTTAGATGCAAGCCGATTCGTTGGCTACAGTGAAGTCAAAGTTGGCTACCCACTGTGAAGCTCTCTTCACAGTGGGTTTGATGGAGCAAATCAACCCCATTGGGAAGATGGAACTTTTAAACATGGTAAAGGGCAAAATTGGCAACCCACTCTAATATTTTTGCCTGGAGAATCCCATGGACGGAGGAGCCTGATGAGCTACAGTCCATAGGGTCGCAAAGAGTTGGACATGACTGAAGTGACCAAGTACAAAGGGCAGTGTTCAGGAAAGAGGCAGAAGGAAGGGTGCCTTTCAGAGTTTCTGCAGGTCGGGCTGGTCTCTCCAACTTGGTTATCACCTTATGCTACTCTGACTCTCTTCCTCTGTCTTTTTGAAATTTTTGGCTCAAAAATTTAATGATTGGATGATGAGACTCTCATCATAAAATTTCAAAGTGTCTATAAAGAATGTGTGTTTTTAAATGAGCCAGATCCTAAATTTTTAAGAGCTTTGTACGTGATTAACATTCAGCTGCCTCAGACTCTGCTGTAAGCTTTCTTTGGTATTCTGCCCTACATGCCACTGCAAGACTTGTGTGGTTACATTTATAGTGTTTGATGAGAGGCAAGCAGTATAGAATCTATTCATTTTACCTATAAACTTGAGATAATTTAGCTTTTAGAGTTTTGCAGTAAAATTCTTGCTTGTTTCACTGGAGTTTGGATTCATGATGTATTTACTAAAGTAAATGCCTCTTAATTCAGTTATAAGATGCTTAGAAGAAAAATCATATTCTTGGAATACTTGTTTTTTTTGTTATAGCAATGACAGTAGAACATAAAGATATTTGATTTGTTGTCCTGTTTGATTGTTCTATTTTAATTCCTACAGTCTGGAAATAATGAATTACACCTTTTGTTAAAACTTTCTCTTTTGTTTCCTGTAAAGTGAAGAACAAGGTTATTATACACACATCACACAATGTGTTTTCTTTTTCTTTGTAGGAAAATAACAAGCTAGATTGTAGCTTACTGCATAAATGTATGTGGCACTTGTAATTATTTCTTAGTTTAAAGAATCCATTTTCTTTTAAACTTTCTTGCTTTAAAGATTTGATAAAAGTTTTCAGCTTCCAGCTTTTCTCATTTTTATTCATTGTTGTTGGTGGTGCATTTAATTTCATGTATCACAGGCTATGAAAAAAGCCCTAAATAATATCCTTGTTAGTAGAAATGTCAGCTCTCTGGACCTCAGCTTCCTTATCTATAAAATAGGAGGTATACCCTCAGTTCAGTTTAGTTGCTCAGTCATGTCCAACTCTTTGCAACCTCATGAACATCAGCACACCAGGCCTCCCAATCCATCACCAACTCCTGGAGTTTACCCAAATTCATGCCCATTGAGTTGGTGATTCCATCCAACCATCTCATCCTCTGTCATCCCCTTCTCCTCCTGCCCTCAATCTTTCCCAGCATCAGGGTCTTTTCAAATAAATCAGCTCTTCACATCAGGTGGCCAAAGTATTGGAGTTTCAGCTTCAACATCAGTCCTTCCGATGAACATCCAGGACTGATCTCCTTTAGGATGGACTGGTTGGATCTTCTTGCAGTCCAGGGGACTCTCAAGATGTACCCTAGATGATCCCAGAAATCTTTTGAAGCTCCAGTTTATTTCTTTATTATTTGTAAATTGACATTGACATAATAAGTTGACATTTGCATATGTTAGGAAATGATCAACATGGTAAGTGTAATATCTGTATTACCCCTTAGAAAGTTATTATAATATTATTGACCATATTTCTACAGAGTACATCCCCATGTCTTATCTATTGTATAACTGAAGCTTATACAATAGATCAACCAGCTTGAAAAAGCTGATTTAAAACTCAACATTCAAAAAACTTAAGATCATGGCATCTGGTCCGATCATTTCATGGCAAATAGAGGGGGAAACAATGGAAACAGTGGCAGACTTTATTTTCTTGGGCTTCAAAATCACTGCAGATGGTGATTGCAGCCATGAAATTAAAAGACGCTTACTTCTTGGAAGAAAAGCTATGACCAACCTAGACAGCATATTAAAAAGCAGAGACATTACTTTGTCGACAGAAGTCCATCTAGTCAAAGCTATGGTTTTTACAGTAGTCATGTATGGATGTAAAAGTTGGACTGTAAAGAAAGCTGAGCACCAAAGAATTGATGCCTTTGAACTGTGGTGTTGGAGAAAAATTGAGAGTTGCTTGGACAGCAAGGAGATCCAACCAGTCCATTCTAAAGGAGATCAGTCCTGAATATTCACTGGAAGGACTGATGCTAATGCTGAAACTCCAATACTTTGACCAACTGATGTGAATAATTGACTCCTTGTATAAGACCCTGATGCTGGGAAAGATTGAAGGCAGGAGGAGAGGGGGAATACAGAAGATGAGATGGTTGGATGGCATCACCGGCTCGATGGACATGAGTTTGAGCAAGCTCCAGAAGTTGGTGAAGGACAGGGAAGCCTGGCGTGCTGCAGTCCATGGGATTGCAGAGTCAGACAACTGAGCGACTGAATTCTACTGACTGAGGCTTTTATTTCTTAATCTCGTTTATCTATTTTACCTACTTCCTTACTCACCTCCCTTCTCACAGCCATCCCTTTATTCACTGTATCTGAATCTGTTTTCAGTTTGTCTTGTTTGAATGTTTTGTCTTTTAGATTCCCCATTGACATGAGATATTGTGGTATTCTTCTGTCTCAGCTATATAGTACTGTAGTGTAATAGGTTTATAATACTTTTCACACAAATAGTACATAAAAAGTGACTTGTGTGAAAAGTATTATAAACCTATTGCACTACAGTAATAATACATAGCACAAATAATACATAAAAAAACAAACATAAAAAATAAGTATTTTTAGTCTTACCATACTGTACCTTGAATAAAGTACAGTTGTATAGTACAACAGCTGGCATACAGGGGCTGGGATCAAGTGAACAGGCAAGAAGAGTTACTGCCTGGAGGAGGGGTAGGAGGTGGGAGATGGTAGAACTAAAGGTCCTCTGCAGTAGGAGATGGAGGGCAAGTTGTGATTTCACTCATGCCTGACATTGATGGCACAGGTTCTGATTCCTTGCTGGATTCGATTCTGTCTCCGCTTTTGCTTCTGGACATCCTGAGCTTGAAATAAAGATACTGTCCTGTACTGTATGCAGTACTGCACAGTGATGTACACAAAAGCACAACCACTTGTAGACGATGCACACATGTGACAATGTATGCCAGACATGAAGTAACTTACACGGTTGGACATGCAAGCACATGTCTGCAATCTTTGAAAGTTCACAACCAGAAGGTTCGCATGTAGGGGATGTACTGTGTTATGTTGAATCATAGGGCCTCCATACCCACTTTGTTGAATTTTTTATGATAAATGAATATTGAATTTTGTCAAAAGCTTTTTATGCATTCAACAAGATAACTATATGGTTTTATTTAGTTTGTTAATGTGATGTATCACATTGATTGACTTGTGGATATTAAACCATTTTGCATTCCTGGAATAAAGTCCACTTGATCTTGGTGACTGATCATTTCACTGTTGATTTTTCTTTGATATTATGTTGTTGAGGAGATTTTCTTCTATGTTCACCAGGGATATTGGCCTGTAATTTTCTTTTCTTTTTTTTTTTTGTGGTCTTTGTTTGTTTTGTGTCAGGATGATGATACATGGAATGAGTTTAGAAACATTCCTTTCTCTTTGGAATAGTTTGAGAAGCATAGGTGTTAACTCTTCTTTAAATGTTCAGTAGACTTTACCTATGAAGCCATCTGGTCCTAGAATTTTTGTTGAGAGTTTTGTTTATTACTGATTCAGTTTCATTATTGGTTACTGGTCTGCTCATGTTCTATATTCCTGTTTCAGTCTTGAAAGATTGCGTGTTTCTGGGAAATTTATTCATTTATTTTAGGTTGTCCATTTTATTGGCATATAATTATTTGCAGTAATCTCTTATGATCTTTTGTATTTTAAAAGCTGTAACTTCTTTTATTTCTGATTTTATTGATTTGAGCCCTCCCACTCTTTTTTTTTTTCTGATGAGTTTGACTAAAAGTTTATTAACATTGTTTATCTTTTCGATGAACCAGCTTAGTTTCATTGGTTTTTCTGCTGTTATTTTAAGTCTCTATTTCATTTATTTCTGCTCTGATCCTTATGATTTCTTTGCTCCTGCTAACTTTGGGTTTTGTTTGTTCTTCCTTCTTTAGCTGATGTAAGTGTAAGGTGAGGTTGGTTATTTGAGATTTTTTTTTCCTATGGTAGGCTTGTATCACTATAGACTTTCATCTTAGAACTGTTTTTACTGGGTCGCATAATATTTTAATCCTTATGTTTCCATTTTCATTTTTCTCCAGGTGCTTTTTAATTTCCTTTTTGATTTCTTCAGTGACCCACTGGTTATATAGTAGCGTACTGTTAACCTCCAGGTGTTTATATTTTTTATAGTTTTTTTCTTGTACTTGATTTCTTGTCTCATGCTGTCGTTTTCGGAAAAGACTCTCAACATGATTTCAGCTATCTTAAATTTATTGAGACTTGTTATGTTTCCTAGCATGCACTCTATTCTGGAGACTGTTCCATGTGCACTTGAAAAGTGTATTCGGAAGTTGATGCCCCAGTTCAGATGACATGGTAATCATGGCAGCAATCAAGGTTAATAAGTCATTACAGTGACTTAATTACTCTGCTCATGCACTGCCTTTTTGAAATGTGACCTTTACATTCTAGCTGCAAGGTCCTCTTTTGCATGTTCCCCAGAAGATGTCCTTAGAGACATCTGCCAGCATTTAGTGCTAGCAGTCATGTAGTCCAACCTTTTCATTTTACAGATAAGGTAAGCAAAACAATGTTTTATGAAAACATCAGTGTGATAGCAAATAAACTGACTTTTAAAAATTTTCTAATAGCTATGGGACCCTAGTTTTACTATAAATAGTCCCAAACCAAGGTTGCAAAACCTCAAAGCCAATTCTATAGCATATTCCTACAGTCTAAGTCTTCCCACTGTCCTGGGGCTGCCCTCTTGCTTATCTGGGTGCAGGGCTCAGGGTGAATGTGAATGAGGTTGGCCCTACTGGTTAGTTGGTTGTCATCTGTACCATTATCACGCCAAAATAAAGTAACTGGAAAGAAACAGAAAACACAAACCACTTAGGGTTTTCTCACTCTGTGGAGATAATTATTACTTCCCCACATACAATAAATTTAGTCAATAAACTTATGATATAATAATTTTATTCATTGTTTTAGTGAGGAACACTTAGCTCTTTCATATCTATTTCATGCTGTCTATTCTGATACTTTTTTGATATATGGACATGTGAATAGTTACTTCTTACCTTTCATCTTAAAAGATTGAGATGTTTGGTGCTTAAGTTTTTTACATGCCAGAGATGTATAGTTTAAATTTAATGCTCTATGCCTAGTGCTGTGATAAACAAGAAAATGTTAGAAGGATAGAATTGCTTGGCCTACAGAAATGAAGATATGATGGGAGAAGATTTGGCAGGAGATGGGAATGGAGTTGTGGGATTGGATTTTTGTTATTCATTTTCTTTTAAGACCTTCAGATTACACAATGAGTGTGTCTCTGCCAGTTCATAAAACTGTTTGTGGAAACAGTTTTCCATCTTTAACAATTTTTGCCTGTGACTCTGACTTTCCTTTTAGGACATAGATCATTAGGTAGGACCTTGAGTTGGGTTGGGCAATAAATGATGACCTTTCCTCCTGTATCTGCAACTCCTTCCTACTGGAAATTTTGATTGGATTCTAAAGATATCCCCAGTCTGATTGATCTTTCCAGCTGGGATGAAAAAAAATCATAAAATCTTCCCATCTTCATAATGTTCCATTTTCCTAGTGTCAAATATATCACTGTACTTTATTTGGTGAGGTTGATCCAGTGCCTTTCCGGCTGAAGCCCAGCATCTCTCTCTGCCAAAGAGTCAGTGACATAAAATTGCTTAAATAGTCATTTGTAATGGGAGTTGTGTGAGACTTCAGGATGCCATCAAATGATACAGTATCTATTATAACATGGCTCTTCCTAAATTGAAAGCCAAATTTTGTTATGCATGCTGAGGGAAAGGTCTGCCTGGGCTCATAGCTTTGAGAAAAATGTCCATAGTCTTCCTATGGAAGCAGGAGAAATGGAAATGTCTGCCCAATGACCAAAGTGTACGAATGGGGAAAGAGAAGAATGTAATGACTTGTGCAGTGTCCATGGATAAGCCCTATGTGTTCAGTAAAAATATCCATATCATAGTTTTTTGTTTGGTAGTGATCAACACATAAAACCCAGGTGGTGCTGATGGTTAAGAACCCACCTGCCAATGCAGAAGACCTAAAAGATGCAGGTTTGATCCCTGGATTGGGAAGATCCCCAGGAGGCAGCATGGCAACCCACTCCAGTATTCTTGCCTGGAGAATCCCATGGACAGAGAAGCCTGGCAGGCTACAGTCCAAAGGGTCTCAAAGAGTCAGACATGACTGAAGCAACTTAGCACACATGCACACAGCACCTAAAAAGGTAAACCTCAGTGATTTCAATCAGAGCAGCAATGACTGGACGGAGGATTCATAATCAAGTGACCATAAAACACCTATAATAAAAAGTATGAAATAGAGGCATTTTAAATGAAAGGTGCTCAGTGAAAGGTATGCAGTAGAATGACTGAACAGGTGCCATAATTATACTTGAGGAGTATTTACAATGAGGCCGGAATAATAGCTTAATATTGTAATACTTTGAGAGGTCTCAAAAATTATTGCTAAGTTGAAAAGACCATATTTCATTCCATTTGTTAATACTCCTTTTAAAAACTGAGAATTTACTTTTATTTATAGCAAATACAGTACACATATTTGATTTTTATATGTTCTATATTCTATATTTTTTCTCTATACTTGGCATATTTTTCTGAATGTATTTTTGTGTGGGATTTAACATTCCATTAAATTTTTAAGAGGAATTAAATATTTGCTTAGCAATTAGATGTCCTGTCTACAGTCCTTTAAATCTTGTGGGTAGGTTTTTTTCTTAATTATCTATGCAATGGGGAAAAGATCAACTAACATACAGTAAGGAAGCTAATTTTATCCCACTGTGTAATATTAATAGTAGCTTTTTTCATTCATTTGACTTGGATATAGTTTAAAGAAAAAAAGTGGACTACTGGTTTGATTTGAATTTTATTTCTTTTACCTTGTGATAACAATTAGAGGGAAAAAATAAAATCTCCAACTGGAAAATCATCCTAAATTCATTAGACTTTTCCCTTGTTTGCCAGAAAGAAGCAATTGTTACGCTGTGCTTTTCTGCCGAGGTAAAGCGTATAGTCTGAAGCATTTTGTTACACAGAATTTGGTATATGTTTATGGAAGACTTTACTGAACAGAAAGGAAGAAAGAAATTATGAGTTTCTGACACATTAGCAAGGGTTTGTTTGGAATCTTAGCTTGCCTGGGGTTAACTAGTGTTGTAGGTCCAAAGTAACTGAGTTTAAATGTCACATATAATGACAAGTAGGAAAATTGGGAAGCTATTTGCATGCGGATGGGGATAAAGGTGACTGGTCGTTGATTCATTGTGTGATGAATGTTTGCCCTTGGTGAAATGTTTTACCTTCCGTGAAATTATAAACAGTATTTCTTGCTGACTGTAAAATGTAGACACCAAGCCTGGAAGTGTTTGCTTATGAAATGCTGCTCCAATTAGAAAACTGTTTTTTTAAACCCAATCAGAAAAGGCAAAGAGACTTGGGATTTTTCCCTTTTGAGGTTTAGACTTCTCTTAATGTCTGTCTTTCTCTTTAGGAGAAGTGAGAGAGGAACTGGACCGTATACACCAGGAAGCATTAGAGGTTAGAAGACCAAGATGTTTTGCATATGTTCCTTAGGAATGTTTTGGAAGTCTCTAGAAGAAATTAGGTTTATTCTTTTATCATTTTGTTTTATTAAAATTCTTCTCTATTGACCTATGTGCTTTTTTATTTATAAAGTTAGCATCTTTTTGGAAATAAACACAATTCTTAACTGTGTAGGAACAAATTTTCCCCAACCATGTGTCAGTATCTCTTTAGGACTTTGACAATTAGAGCCTCAGAACTTGGTCAAAAAAATAGATGTTTCTTTTTTTTTGTAGAAACATTATCAAGTACTTTCATTGATTGAAAAAGATTGATTTCTTCAAAACCACTTTGCTTCATACTGCTTTCATTTCATTACATTAAAGTTAGAACTTGATTTTATAGGATATACATTTGGAAATTGTTTTATGTGCCTATGTATGTATGTATGTGTGTGTATCATATGTTTTATAACCCCAAAATTCTTTAAGGCATCAAAGAGAAATAAAATTCATAGAAGCCCCTTGATAAACCTCTTGGTCAAATAGTAAATTAGGATCAGGGTTAGAATTAGAGTTCACCAACGGTGCTGAATTTTAAGCCCGTTATTGAAACATACTGGTTGTAGTTTGATCTGCATAGAATTGTAGGTCAAGATGTTCACAGATGGATTTCTGTGTTCGTTGAAAAGACATAACAAAACCGAACATCAGAGACCGCCCGGGAAGCCCCCTTCATGTGATGTGAAACACCGGCATCCCGGGACTTGAGGAAGAAGATGCCGCAGTCAGAGGCTCCGTGGGGCTGCCCCGCTGGAGCGCCCCCTCCCGCTCCCCCGCACAACAGGACACCTCGCTGATTTGAAGAAATGCCACCAACAGCTGATGGCAAGTGTAAAGAGGGAAGACAATCCCCACTTGGGGGTCACTGAGCCTGACATCTCTCTTTCAAGAAATTGAGCAAAGGCCAGCTCCCCTGGGCTATGTGAGGTCAACATGCCAGACAGCACCACCTGTGGAAACGGGCTTGGAAATGGTCTCTAAAAAAAGCACTCTCCAAGTTCATTTCTCTAAGCTCAGGCAATCTGTTTCTAAAACAAAAGGAACATTGTCCCTTCCTCTGCTTTGAGGTGATAAAGCTGACCTGTAGGTTAGAATCATAGACTTTTTCTATAGAGGAATATATTTATGAATTTACTTCAGCTTAAACATGCAGGCCATCTGGAGAAAGGGAAAGAGCCGGTTATATTGAATTCCTTTGTACTAGGTATAATCTTGCACCACGTATGCTAACACTTTCAACTCAAAGGATTTTCCATAATTGCATGCAGTGAGGGTCTTAAGCACGGATGGTTTTAAGCTGAGAAGCTGGTCAAGGATAAGGATTAGTGAGGTCTGTGGCAAACTAAGTCATCCAAAAGAGTTGGTGTTACTTGGCTCCAGCTGTTTTGCATAAAAAGTACCTATCCAGGGCTGTTAGATCTGAAAACTTGTTTTCATAATAAAGTAAAACCTTGAGTTTTTATTTGAGAATTTTCAATCTTAACATTTTAAAATTGAGGTATAGGTGCTTGATGGGCTTCCCAGGTGGCGCTAGTGGGAGAACTAGCCTGCCAATGAAAGAGGCAGAAGAGACATAGGCTTGATTCCTGGGTCAGGAAGATCCCCTGGAGGAGGGCATGGCAACCCACTCCAGTATTCTTGCCTGGAGAATGCCATGGACAGAGGAGCCTGGAGGACTAGAGTCCATAAGGACTTAGCACGCATGCATAGGTGCTTTATAATATTGTGTTAGCTTCTGCTGTAAAACGAAGTGAGTCAGCTGTATGTATACCTATGCCCCTCCCTCTTGACCTCCTTCCCAACCCTACCCCTGTCCCACCCATCTAGGTCACCACAGAGCCCCGAGCACAGCTCCCTGTACTATATAATAGCAGGTTATCGCTAGCTGTCTATTTTACACATGGAAGTGTGCATACGTTGATCCCAATCTCCCCACCTCCCTTCCCCCATGTCCAATGTCTGTTCTCATCTCTTTTCCTGAAAATAAGTTGATCTGTACCATTTTTCTGCATTCCACATATGTGTTAATATACGATATTGCGTTTCTCTCTAATTTACTTCATTCTGTATGACAGACTCTAGGTCCATCCACGTCCATCCACAAGTGACCCAACTTCATTCTTTTTTATGGCCAAGTAATATTCCAATGTGTATATGTACCATGTTGTCCATATTTACCTTCTTTATCCATTCATCTTTCCGTGGACTTTTAGGTTGTTTCCATGTCCTGGCTATTGTAAATAATGCTGCAGTGAACAATGGGGGTGCATGTGTCTGTTTGAATTATGATTCCCCAACAAAATACAGATATATGCCAGAAATGGCCCTTGGCTCATGAGTACACTGGGATCATTATCAGTGGCTCACTATATGTTGAGCCCTGTGGCAAATGTTTTAAATATGTGAGCTTGTTTATCTTCAATACAGTTTTGTGAAATAGATATTATTATTCTGTTTTCCTGATAAGGATGCTAAGTTCTGTGTAGTTAGGTAACTTGCATAGGATTTAGCAACTAGTATATAGTTTCCCAGGTGGCTCAGATAGTAAAGTGTCTGCCTGCAATGCGGGAGACCCAGATTCTATCCCTGTGCTGGGAAGGCAGCTAATAGCAAGATTTCCCTTTTTAATGGCTGAATAATATTCCATTGTGTGTATGTATGGTGTGTGTACACCATATTTTCTTTATCCAGTCATCTGTTGACGAGCATTTAGGTTCTTTCCATATCTTGGCAATTGTGAAGAATATTTCAGTAAACATGGAGTACAGATGCCTCTTCAAGATACTAATTCATTTCCTTTGGACATATTTTCAGAAATGAGATTGCTGAATCTTGCATTAGTTCTATTTTTCATTTTCTGAGGAACCTCCACACTCTTTTCCATAATGGCTACACCAATTTGCATTCCCACCAGCAGAACAGAACTGTTCCTTTTCTCCTTGCCACTGTTTTTTAGCTCTTATCTTGTTGATAATAGTCAATCTAACAGGTGTGAGGTGATATCTGATGTGATTTTGACTTGCATTTCCTTGATGATAAGTGATTTTTCAGCAACTTTTCACATATTTGTTGACCATTTGTATGTCCTCTTTGGAAAAATGTATATTCAGGTCCTTTGCCCATTTAAAAAATCAGTCTATTTGTTTCTTTTTGCTTTAGAGTTGTGTGAGTTCCTTTTATTTTGGATATTAGCCTTATCAGATATATGGTTTGCAAATATTTTCTTGCACTGCATAGGCTTCCTTTTCATTTTGTTGATGGTTTCCTTTGCTGGGCAGAGGCTCTTTAGTTTAATGTAGTCCCAATTGTTTATGTTTGCTTTTATTGTAGGTTCTTTTGAGACTGTATACCAAAAAAAAAAAAAAATTGCCAAGACCAAAGCTAAGGAGCTTTTCCTCTATGTTTTTGTTTTTGTTTTCTAAGAGTTTCATAGTTTGGGTCTTACGTTTAAGTCTTTAATCCATTTCATGTTTATTTTATACAAAGAGTTTTAAAGTAGAGGATGACTTGATAATGGCCACAATATGGAGAGAACACATTGAAGTGGTCAGTGAATGTGAGGTTGAAAATAGAGGTGGGGAGATCTTTAGGAAGATAATTGGAATAATCCAAGAACAGGGTAGTGATGTGAAAATGCCGTTAAAGTTTGCAAGAAATCTTTAAGAGGTACAATAAGTCAGAGTAAGAACTGGGACCGAGTAGATGCAGGGAGTGAGACAGGAGATACTAATCAAAGATGAGATTAAGATTTCTGGTTTTATGAATCATGCAGATGGTGATGCCATTCACAGAGATTCAGAGTTTGAAAGAACTGGCTTTGAAGGGATGGCAGATAAAGCAATCAGATTTGGATGAGTGTGAAGTACCAATGGGACACTCAAGTGGAAATTTCTAGAAGTCAGTCAGTGATATTGATTTCATACTCTGGGGAGCAATGATGGTTAGACAGATTATAAGTGTGTAGATGGTGATGGAAAGTATGGATGAGTTGGGTAATGCAGGAAGTGGCATAATTGCTCTCAGAGTGTTGGTTCCAGACACTGAGTTGCTGAAAGCATGCTTACTGGGTCTTCTGGATGAAGACAGCCAACAGGATGCCACTCTAAGCAGTGGTACCATCCCTGCCAGCATGCCACGTTCATCTCCCAAGAGGAAATATAGGTGACTTGGCAGACTTTATTTTCTTGGGCTCCAAAATGACTGCTGTGATTGTGACTACAGCCATGAAATTAAAAGACGCTTTTCTTGGAAGAAAAGCTATGACAAACCTAGATAGTGTATTAAAAACAGAGTCATCACTTTGCTGACAAAGGTCTGTATCGTGCAAGCTATGGTTTTTCCAGTGGTCATGTATGAATGTGAGAGTTGGACTTTAAAGAAGATTGATTGCTGAAAAATTGATGCTTTCAAACTGTGGTGTTGGAGAAGACTCTTCAGGGTCCCTTGGACTGTAAGGAGATCAAACCAGTCAATCCTAAAGGAAATCAACCCTGAGTATTCATTGGAAGGACTGATGCTAAAGCTGAAGTTCCAATACTTTGGCCACTTGATTCAAAGAGTTGACTCATTGGAAAAGACCCTGGTGCTGGGAAAGATGAGGGCAGAAGAGAGGGGGACGAGAGAGGATTAGATGGCTGTATGACATCACCGGCTCAATGGACAGGAGTTTGAGCTAACTCTGGGAGGTAGTGAAGAAGAGGGAAGCCTGGAGTGCTGCAGTCCATGGGATTGCAAAGAACCATGACGTAGCGACTGAATAGCAACAGCAACAAGGGGATCATTGCTCCCCACATCCTCTTCTGAAAATGTATCCTTTGAGCTTATCTCAGACATAATGCCTCTACAGTTTAGGTGACAGGGTTCATGCTCACTCACACCCAGTGTCTTGGAGGGACTCTCTTTCAGGAGACTAAGTAAATTGATCAAGATTATGTGACAGAATTTGAACCTGATTCTCTGGGACTTGATGCCGCCACATCATCAGCTGGTTAGCTGAATCCTGGCTGGTGCGGAACTTCCCTCTCTGAGGCTGCCCGTCATTCTTAGAGAAGCAGATTGTGGAGGCATCAGTGCGCTCTCTACCCACTGCCAGAAAAGGAAGCTGAAGGCTCTGGCTGGCCAAGATGCACCCCTTCACCATTGTCCTCCTTTCAGTTGATGTCCAAGATCTCCTAACCATTCCTTTGCCAGACATAGTCAGCTCTGGAAGAGATGCAAGCAGTCATCTCAACTTTGGTTCCACAAAGTTGGAGATGATTTGTCTTGAATATCCCCATCCAGGCAGAACAAATGTGCTTTGTACTGTCCTCTTTTGGATGCATCTGCAAGTCGGTGAGAAAATAGAGAAAGTAACTGAAAGTAATTGGCTTGCAACTTATATGGAATTGTAACTTGATCAAAAGTTGGCTATTAGTTTATATATTTAAGTACTGGTTAAAAGTTTGTGACCAGTGATGCTTCACTATATACGTTTAATCACGATAAAAATCTGATAGAAAACATGATGACTTACTTTTCTTCCACACTAAGATTCCATAAGTTTTTGAACTGATAAAAGTCATTGCTCTGTGAGGTAGAATCGATTGTGGAAGCACTTTTACAGGAGGATGTTTTTTAGATTACCTCTGTTGGATTCTGATTAGCAATGTTTATGTCCCATTTAACGTTTTCCATATGCTGTTACTATTTGAAAGTTTGGTCTGTGAATTTATTCACATTACCAGCTGTGGAAGTCTAGACCCTATGCAGCAGCTTCAAACCAAATGTCTGGATATTCTGGCATCCTGACTCTCAGAACTGTTTATTTTAGTTGAGTTTAGTTTCATTTCTCATGCAATGTGGGGTTGGATGACATTTGTGAATATAATCACAAGCTTTTGATGTCCTTTATCTTTATGATGGGCCCATTCTGTCATATGCTTAGTTGACCTACAAAATGAAAAATCTTGGCATTTTCCATAGCCCTAAAGATAAAGCTGAATATTCCAGAAAATTCACTTGAGATGAATTACGCTGTGACTTTTTCAAAGTCATTTGACTAGTTTTATTGAAGTGATCTGTGCTGAATAGATGAAAGCCATTTCAATTAATGTAAGTATGACCAGAAGAAAAAAGTCACCTGAAATGTTACCACCCAGGCTAGAACATCTTGTGCAGGGATCATCTTCCCCAGATCTCTCTCTGTGAATGTACTGCTGTGTCTTTTAAATGATATTATTAATAAGGCTACAGGTGCATCTGGTATGTTGACTCATAGACAATGATCATATGATTTATTGTCCACATCTGGACAATTGGGAATGAAAGGGAGATCTATTCTTAATCAGGCTGGGATGACCTGGGCTGGATCTGGGTGGACCTGGACTGTCCCAGGCACCTTGGACTAGGATTACTGTCCTCATAGGCCCTCTACTACGTGCATAGTTGTTCATTTATTACACATTAATTATATGCCTGTCATCAATCGGTAAGCTAAATAAAATGCAGACTCTGCCTTTATGGACTCGCCATACAATAGTTGTTAAAATGCCACACAGTGGGGATTGTAGAAGTATGTAGAAGTATGCCTGTCACGTTATGAGAACACACATGGACAGTCAGTGAAGGCTGAGACTGACCCGTAAGAAGGGCTGAGGTGAGTTTCAAAGGCTTAGTGAAGTCAGCCTGACACAGAGGGAATAGGAACAGTCCCACTAAGAAACAATGATGTACACAAAGACTAGAGGAAAAGAGTGTGTGGGAAATTGGGAACATGTTAAAGGCTTAGGATATTGACAACTTTTAGTGGAAAGAAGGAAGTGACCGAAGATGTGGCTGGCTGTAAAGGCAGAGACCTGACTATGAAGCATCTTGTATTGATATGTCCTGCTAGAGAGACTGGGTTTTACTTTAAGGGCACTGGCATATTTTTAAGCAGGAAAGTCATCAGATTTGCACTTCAGAGTGCAGGATTAAGGTTCTATTCATAGGAAAGATTGGAATCTATCTGATGAAATTAAAGGGAGTTGAATCAACAGTGTTTGGGGCAGAGGAAAGGAGAGTGTCTTGGAGCCAAACTCAGATACCAAACTGGGAGATGAAAACATTCACAGAAACACAAAACACTGAAGGAGGAGCTGGTACGGGGAAAGGGAGGAGGGTGATGGATGTGTTCAGTCTGAGGCTCCAACAGGACATCTGTCCGTGTAGTTTTGTCTGGTGACGTCTGTCGGTATGATTTTGGCTGGAACTCAATAGAGAGTTCTAGGCTGGAGAGAGAGATTGAGGAATTGATAGCTTATAGGCTATGTGAAGCCACGGGAATTTGAGGCCAGTTTGATTTTTATTACTTATCATGAATTTCTATTAACTCTGGTTCAAGGTTATTGAATTTGTAATAGAGTAGAATAAATGGTAGCTAAAATGATGACATTTTGAAATTCATTCATCCCCACCCATTTTCATGAAAGAGACGTTTGTCTGGGAGATATAAAATACCACTATTCAGAATTTATTGTCCAAAGGAATTGGCAAAGAGATTTTTAGTCAAAAATCAAGTTTAGAAAAGTCACTGTCCTTTCTGTTTCATAACAAGGAGAGGTAATTAAAGCTGTCCGATTTAAAATAGCAAAGGATTGTGTTCCAGACTGCATTCTGGGGAGAGGGAGACTTTGGGTCATAGAAGTTTACAAACAATCCTGACACACTGTAGCCACTACAACTTTCTCGATTGCTAATCTTTAACATATGGCTTCTCCTCTGAGAGTTGCTTTTCTTGTTGGCGTTCAATTTTACATAAAGAATAAAATCAAACAAGGGGGAGAATGATCAGAGAATAAAGGAGTTATGAGTGACATTGTAACCGAAAGTTGGAGTCCGGCTGCTAATGGCTCAAAGGCCAGTATAGAGGCAAGGGTATTGTAAAGGAAAGTTTGCTTTATTCTGGATGCTGGCAGCCCACAGGGAGGGAGGACTCCTGTCCAAAGGCTGACTCTCCGCCCTTACAACCAGTGGGCAAGAGCTTTTATAGAGAGAAGGAAGCTACATTCAGAAACAGCAGTCAGCTCTGACAGTCGTCTTGAAATTGGTCATGGGTGGTCTGACTGTTATGCTCCGAGCCCGTATCTCCGAACCGACTGAGAGAGCAAGGCCACCACAGTATTGCAAACGCAAGAAGGGAGTTTGTTTATTCCTAGTGCGCTAGGGCCCAAGTCTCATCCCACACAAGGGAATCTGACAAGAGCCACGAACAAAGAAGTATGGCGGCTTATATACAGGCAGTTCTTTGTCTCAGTTGCAGGAGTAGCTGGCGTTACATGATTGGCCAGGCAGGATGAGCGCATATCCTGTCTCTTTCTGGTAAACATGACTCAGGTCCTAGAGACCGTCGTTTGGTCCCTAACATTCCCCCCTGTCCTTAGATCATATAGAGGAATCTTCCTCTCGGTCCTGAGACACAGTTTGATATTGTTGTCGAAGCACAAACAGTTGTACGGTATTTATGCGTTCCTTTACAAAGGCTACAAGTCTATTGATAATGCATGGGCCAAAGGTAAGCATTAGTAAAAGTACTAGCAGGGGTCCTAGCAAGGTGGAGATTAAGGTAGTCAGCCAAGGGGATTGTTGAAACCAAGATTCAAACCATCCCTGTTGAGCCTCACGTTCTCGTTTACGTTGGGCTAGTCCTTCTCTCACTTTGGCCATAGATTCTCTAACTATTCCTGTATGATCCGCATAGAAACAGCACTCTTCTCCTAGGGCAGCACAGAGTCCCCCTTGTTGCAGAAAGAGCAGATCTAATCCCCTCCTGTTTCGCAGAACTACTTCAGATAGAGAAGTTAGAGACGATTCTAAATGACTAATAGATTGCTCTATACGGGTAATGTCTTCATCTATGGCCGCTCTCAGGGAGTTAAATCCTTGGCCTTGCAGGGACAGAGCTGTTATTCCGGTCCCAGCCCCGGCTATTCCAAGACCGAACATACTTGCTATGGTTATGACGGTAAGAGGTTCCCTTTTAACTTTATAAGTTCTTTTTGGAGGATTTAGAGTTAATTTCTGGGCCCAATAATCATATATTGCTTTCTCTGGTCGGTACAGAATCTTTGGCATGACAGCCACCATAACACAGAATTCTTCTCTGGGGTCAAAGATTGAGCTATGCAGGCATGGAGTTAGCCCTGTGTGTGAACAGACCTACCATCCCCCCATTTGAGGTATTAACCATTTAGCTACTGGCAAATCATCAGGCTCGACGACATGCACACAAAGTGGAGACTTTGCTGGTAACACCGTGCCCATGCATAAGCCCTTTCCCCATACCTCTTTCATCGTCAGACCCACCTTTCGGTCCCCCCAATGACACTGAGGAGGATCGGTGCTGTTGGCCAAGTCATAAGAGGCACTGAGGCCTACTGCTTCGTAATAAGGGGGAATTAAGTTGTAACATAACCAACAAGATTTAGTTGCCTCAGGATGGGTCTGATTCAGGGTGGCATAAGCTGCCCTAATCAGCTTCCATAGGGGATCTATTTCAGCGAGCGCTTCTGCTTCAGGACTCAGTGCTAAAGATGTTGGTGTGGAAGTCGTTAGGCGGGGGGTTACAGCCAGCTCTTCTACTTTGTTGGGCCCGATACTGTGTACAAGAATTGGCTCTAAGACCTGGCTCACTACTATAATCCCTTTCCCATCAACCCCAAACCCTCCTGATTCCCTCGTCTGTAGTCCCCAAGATAGGCCAGAGATCCAGGTCCCCTCTTTTTTGCTTTTTTCTGGATTGAACCTTATTCTGACTTGTGCATAATTGCAACTTTCACAGCTAAAAGTTGGATCTCCGAGGACCCTAGGGAGGGGCTTGGCGAATGAAAAATTAAGTAAATCTCGATTTCCTACTTCCCAGCGCCGAGGTCCATCATTAGAAGTAACACAATCCCAAGTTTTACAATAAGAGTCTTGTGCCCCCCCACAGGTCTTCCAGTCATGCCTGGGTGCGCCTGGGCATGCCCAGAACCCTTGTTCTCAGAGATAACCCCTAGCCCAAGGCACATTTACCATCGGCTTGAGGTCAAAGTACAAGTCTGGCCACCATGTGTTTGGTGGATGTATTGCAGTAGTGGAGTTTAGCACCTCTCGTGTTAGTCCATTTTGCAGCTTCCAGGTGATTTTGACGGGTTGATGCGGGTTCACGCTGGCAACTCCGGAGCAGAGTAACTGGGTCATCCACAAGAGGGCCCAGCCGAGTTGTCCTGGTCCTGTTGGCACCTTCGAAGCTTTAGCCTCAAGGGGTTGGACGGGTGCAGAGATGCTTCCCATTCTTTCTTAGCGTCTTCTTGCTCTGCTGAAGCAGCTGGGCGTACGTGGTTGCAATGCACCCAAGGCCCGATACCGTCAACCTTTAGAGCAGTTGGGGTGGTAAGAAGAACAACATAAGGACCCTTCCATTTGGGTTCTAGTGCCTTGGTTTGGTGCCTTTTGACCCACACCCAGTCTCCTGGGCCAATGTCATGTGAGGGAATAGTTCCCTTATTTTGACCCACATGTATTTCCCGGAGCAGTTTTTAGACACGAGAGTGCACCTTGCTTAAAGCCATCAAGGCCTCTTGGAGTTGCCCCAACGTGGGAGGCGGTAGTTTCTTCCCTTCAAATATTGGACATACAGGGGGAGGTCTCCCATACAGAATCTCAAATGGGGTCAGATTAAGTTGATAAGGAGTATTACGCGCACGGAAGAGGGCGAAGGGAAGGAGGGTCACCCAGTCCCCGCCAGTCTCTATAGCCAATTTAGTTAAAGTTTCTTTTAGAGTCCGATTCATTCTTTCTACTTGCCCTGAGCTCTGTGGACTGTATTCACAATGTAACTTCCATTTAGTCCCAGGGCTAGGGCAAGGCTCTGAACTATTTGACTCACGAAGGCAGGTCCATTATCAGAGCCGATGGTCACTGGCAGGCCAAACCTGGGAACTATTTCTTCTAAAATCTTTTTTGCCACTATCATCGCGGTTTCTCCCTTTGTAGGAAAAGCCTCCACCCACCCTGAGAAGGTATCCACTAACACTAACAAGTACCAGTAACCATACTTGCCTGGCCTTACCTCGGTGAAATCTATTTCCCAGTGTTGCCCTGGTCCTTCTGCCCGATACCTCAGTCCTGCATGTTGTCCTTTTCCTGGCCTCATCTGTTGACACGCCTTACAAGCATGCACCATGTTCTTTACAGTTGTCTGGTGCCGGGGAAATCGCAGGCGCGCAGTTTGAAAGAGCATCAGAGTCTTCTTTTCTCCCAGATGAGTAGACAAGTGCAAATGCTCACATAGTTGCCGTCCCAACTGAGCAGGGAGTATCAAGTAGCTGTCTGAGTCTCGGTACCATCTATCTTTATCTTTTTGAAGGTTGGTGTGTTTTTGGATCCAAGCAAAGTCTGTGGATGAATACTCAGGGGTTGGGGGCAGAGTTCCCATACCTGGAGGTGGAAGTCCGATTGCCAACACAGGGGTGATGAAATCTTTATCAGCTACTTTTCAAGCTGCCAGGTCTGCGGCACGATTCCCTCGTGCCGTGGGGCTGTCACCCTTCTGATGTCCAGGTACGGGTACTATTGACACAGCCCGAGGCATCTGTACAGCCTCTAAAAGTCTACAGATTTCAGGCAAGTTTTTAATTTCTTTTCCTTCAGCTGTCAAAAACCCCCGTTCCCGATATATCGGGCCCTGGATGTGTACCGTGCCAAAAGCATAGCGACTGTCAGTGAAAATAGTTATTCTTTTTCCTTTGGCTCTCTCTAATGCTTGAATCAGGGCAATTAACTCTGCCTTTTGTGCTGAGGTATCCGGGGGAAGGGCCTCTGCCCATATCGTCCGTCCAGAGTCATCTACTACTGCGGCTCCCACCCGTCTCTGTCCATCTTTTACATAACTGCTGCCGTCTGTGAACCATCTTAGCTCACTGTTATCCAGTGGAGTATCGGTTAAGTCTTTTCGCATTGCTGTTACCCCGGCCAGTATCTCATCACAATCATGGAGGGGGCTATTTTCCCCCGGATTGGGCAAAAGAGTGGCCGGATTTAGAGTGCAGGGCGTTTGGAAATGAATCCGTGGGGTGTCAAGTAGCAAGGCCTGATAGTGCGTCAAGCGGGCATTAGAAATCCATTTACCTGGGGGTTGCTTTAAAACTCTCTCTATGGCATGAGGAGTGTAGACCAAGAGTCTCTGTCCATCAGAGTCAGTTTATCAGCATCGTGGACTAAGAGCACGGTGGCCGCGATGATACGGAGGCAAGGTGGCCATCTGGCTGCCACTGGGTCCAGTCTCTTGGAAAGGTAAGCTACAGGTCGCTTCCATGGTCCCCATCTCTGTGTTAGTACCCCTTTTCCTATCCCCCGCTTTTCATCTACAAATAATTGGAAAGGCTTAGATGGATCAGGGAGGGCAAGGTCAGGAGCCTCTAGCAAGGCTCGCCTGAGCTCTTGGAAGGCCTCTTTCATTGGCTCAGTCCATTTCCAGTCCTTGTTTTCTTTGGTCCCCTCATATAGGGGCCTGGCCTTTTCTGCAAACCCCAAGATCCATAACCGGCAATATCCCACCATTCCCAGAAATTCTCTCACTTGTCTAGGGTTAGCCGGCTCAGGGATCTGGAGGATGGTTTCTTTCATAGCCTGTGTTAGCCACCTCTGGCCCTGTTTTATCTTATAACCGAGGTATGTAACCTCTTTCTTGGCAATCTGGGCCTTTTTGGCACTAGCCCGGTAACCTAAAGTCCCCAAGGTTTAGAGAAGGTCACCTGTTGCCTCTTGGCACTCTTTTTCTGTAGCCGCCACCAGCATAAGGTCATCAACATATTGTAATAAAACAATGGTAGGGTGTTCAACCCGATACTCACAGAGGTCTTCGTCCAGGGCCTCATTAAATAACGTGGGCGAGTGTTTGAAACCCTGTGGTAAGCGAGTCCATGTCAGCTGCACAGGGGTCTGACCATCATCTTCCTGCCATTCGAAGGCAAAGATCTCTTGGCTTGCGGGGGCAAGAGGCAAACTAAAAAAGGCATCTTTTAAATCTACAACAGTGTACCAAATGTAGTTTGGAGGCAAGTCGCTTAGCAATGTATAAGGGTTAGGAACCATAGGATGAATATCATTCACCCGTTTGTTGACTTCTCGTAGATCTTGAACCGGTCTAAAATCAGTTCCCCCAGGCTTTTTCACAGGCAGCAGGGGAGTGTTCCTTGGGGACCGGCACCTTTTCAGGACCCCAGTGTCTATGAGGCGTTGTATATGAGGAGTAATTCCTTGTCGAGCCTCCTGACTCATGGGATACTGTCGTACCCTCACCGGGGAAGCACTGGCTTTCAGTTCCACAATGATAGGGGGCCTCTGTTTGGCCAGTTCCATTTTTGCTGTTTCAGCCCAGGCCTGAGGGTATCTTTGAACCCATGGTTGTACTTCGGGGCTTATTGTCGCTGGGGCCTCTGGCAAGTAGAGTCTGTATTCATCTTTTAATGCCAGAGACAAGACCTGAAGAGGATGCCCAGTCCCATCTAAAACCGACACTTGTCCGTGGTCGAAATGAATTTGGGCATTTACTTTAGACAGTAAATCCCTTCCCAACAACGGCGCTGGACACTCAGGTATCACCAGAAAAGAATGGGTCACCTGGTGGGCCCCCAAGTTCACATGCCGTTTTGTAGTCCATCCATATCGTTTAGTCCCAGTTGCTCCCTGCACCCAGCTACTTTTCTTAGACATGGGTCCATCTTTTTGGTTTAAGACTGAGTATTGGGCTCCCATGTCCACCATGAAGCCAACCGGTTTCCCCTCCACATTTATAGTTACCCAGGACTCGGGGAGGGGCTTTGAGCCCTGACCCCCCTAGTCACTATCCTCACCCGCGTAGAGGATATGACTGTCTGGAGAGGGAGTCTCGTTTTTGGGGTTCCTGGGCTCCTCTTTTAGATTTTTCTTGGGGCATTTATCTTTCCAATGTCCAAACTCTTTACAAAATGCACATTGGTTTTTCTCAAGCTTACGCCTTGTCGTTTTTTCTTCAGTTTTTGAGTCCAATTTTTTCCCTTTCTGGAACCTGTTTTTGTTTTCAACCCCAGCAAAAAATATCTGGGCCAGCTCTTTTTGATTTTTACGGTTTTCTTCAGCTCTAAATTCTCTTTCTTCTCTTCTAATGCGGTCCTCTCTCTCTTCTGGGGTCTCTCTATGATTAAAAACTCTCTCGGCTGCCCTCACTAGATCTTGCAAGGGTTGTTCATTTAACCTCTCTATCTTTTGTAATTTTTTTCTAATATCGGGGGCTGCTTGATTTACAAATAACTGCCGCTCGTGACTCATCTGCCTGTGGGTCCATAGGGGTATACTGTCTAAAAGCTTCCATTATCCTTTCAAGGAAGGCTGCTGGGCTCTCATTTGGTTCCTGCCTCACTGAATTTATTTTGGCCAAATTAGTCGGCTTTCTGGCGGCCGCTCTAAGGCCGGCCATAAGAGTCTGACGGTATACCCGGAGACGCTCCCTACCTTCAATGCGTTCGAAGTCCCAGTTGGGTCGCACCAAGGGGAACCCCTCCTCAATGAGGTTAGGCTGTATTGTGGGCCTCCCATCCACCCCTGGCACATTCTTTCGAGCTTCTGACAGGATCCGCTCGTGCTCTTCTGTAGTGAAAAGCACCTGTAACAGTTGCTGACAATCATCCCAAGTGGGATTATGAGTAAAAAGGGTAGACTCTAACAGATCAATAAGACCCTGCGGTTTTTCAGAGAAGGAGGGAGTCTGGGTTTTCTAACTGTACAAATCACTAGTGGAAAAGGGCCAATACTGATATGTCTGCTCTCCACCCTCTCTGGCTGGTCCCGCCCAGACCGGAAACGCGTGAACAGTGGAGGAGGGGACTTCCGGGTCTTCTTCCGCTACATTGGCCATTTCTCTTGTTTTTCCCCGAGTTCCCTTGGCGGGGCCCCCTTCTCTGGCATGAGCTGAAGGCTCGGTTCTCCTCCTGGCTTCTCCCGATGAAACCTGTGAAAGCAAGGGCGGATGTGGATCCGCATACGGGGGTGGGAACAATTCGGTCTCCAGATCTATCAGATTAGGATACAGAGAAGATTCCTGGAATACCGGCTTTGGTCGATTTTCATCCTTTTTTTTCTTCTTTTTCTTCGGAAGCCTTCATTACTAACACCTGTGGGCTTGGTGAGGTTGGAGTTGGGGAAGAGGGACAGGGAGGTTTAGGAGGAGTGAGAACAAAGGGTTTAAGCCATTCTGGCGGGTTCCTCACTAGATCCTGCCAGACCAGAATGTAGGGAGTCTGATCTGGGTGCCCGGCAGGACTAGGAGTAAGCACCCTCTCTTTAACTGCCTGGATAATTTGGGGATTGAAGGTTCCCTCTTGTGGCCATCCGACGTCAAAGGTGGGCCACTCGACAGAACAGAAAGTCACCAGTTTGCTCTTCTTTACCAGTAACAAAAGATTCTGAGCTCTAGACTTGAAATCAGAGAAGTGGTTAATCATAAGAGATAAAGGAGTAGAAGTTGTTTGTCCCATGATCACAGAAAAGTACACTGGGAGCCAACAGAGCACACAAAGAGCAACGCAGACACCACAAATAGACAAACAGATAACAAACGCAAGGTGGCCACCGACAATGCACTCAATCTTACCTGCAGGATGTTCACAGAGCCAGCTGCCTCCCCAGCACGAAGCTAGGCCCCGGCCTTACGCTGACTTAATCCAGTAACCAGAGCCAGCTGCCTCCCCAGCACGAAGCTAGGCCCCGGCCTTACGCTGACTTAATCTAGTATCAGAGCCAGCTGTCTCCCCAGCACGAAGCTAGGCCCCGGCCTTACGCTGACTTAATCCAGTATCAGAGCCAGCTGCCTCCCCAGCACGAAGCTAGGCCCCGGCCTTACGCTGACTTACCTCTGCACTTTACAGCCAGATGCCTCCCCAGTAAGATACTAGGCCTCGGACTTAATCTGGGCTTCTGCAACATTAGCACCGGTGCTCAGAGCTCTTATCTCCTAACGAGGTTACTCCCTTCTACCAGGAGAGTTGTCCTCCCCGGCGGGACGGAGATCCCGGACGAGCCCCCAGATGTTATGCTCCGAGCCCGTATCTCCGAACCGACTGAGAGAGCAAGGCCATCACAGTATTGCAAACGCAAGAAGGGAGTTTGTTTATTCCTAGTGCGCTAGGGCCCAAGTCACATCCCACACAAGGGAATCTGACAAGAGCCGCGAACAAAGAAGTATGGCGGCTTATATACAGGCAGTTCTTTGTCTCAGTTACAGGAGTAGCTGGCGTTACATGATTGGCCAGGCAGGATGAGCGCATATCCTGTCTCTTTCTGGTAAACATGACTCAGGTCCTAGAGACCGTCGTTTGGTCCCTAACACTGACCAGCATCATCTTGATTGTTTTAAATATAGTTAATGTTTAGTCCCAAGGTTGGTTGGTTCTCATTTCTTTGGGGACAGTTCTTGGAATTTTGGCAGCTTATGTTATGCTACAGTCTGGTCATCATTTAGTTAAACTTCTTCCACTTTGTAGGGATTTCAGTATCTGTAAGACAGCTCACAAGATGTGGCTCAGAATATTATCTGTAGTCCTTGAGAAGGAACTAAAGGTCCTTGGCTATCCCTAATGACTGAACTATTATTTAGTCTTGAAAGACTATTTTCTCTGGTTTCTGCATATTCTCACTTCTGCGATTAAACTTATTCTTTGGCTGAAGTTTTTCTGCAGACAAAAAGCAGACAGAGCACGTGGTGGGCAAGGACCATGGAGTCCTGCTCTGTTTCAACATTAGAGATTCTTTATTCAGCTGCATCATATTTTAGAAGAGGAAACAGGAGACCAGAGTGTTTCAGTGCCTTCTCCCAAGGTCGCACATGTGCCCATGGTCAGAGTGCTACATACAGCTCACCCACTCCCTTCCGGCACCCTCCCAGACAAGGATTCTGCAGAAATGAGTGACTAATTCATGTATTAGTCAAGAAGATCAACTTTTATTTGATTCTATTTTTGCCATTTCAAAGCCATTGCTGTCTCAAAATACTGATAAATAAAAGCAGATAGTAACTGCACCTAAATTGGCCGAAGTTTGGGAACAGAAAATGAAAGGAGACAAAGGACCATTTCTTAGGCAGTTGCTTTGCATTTTTCTCTTTAACTGCAAATATACAAAGTGTGTTGTCTCTGTGGTTATGTGTCCTTTATTTAACTGCACAAAGAGGCATTTGGTTTCATTATAAGGTCCAAATATTACCTTCAGTTTAATAACTAAGATTTTTTTTTGTCAAGTGGTTTTAACCATATTATAAATGTTTTATAATGGCTGTTCTCCTCTCAACCTGGCAAAAACATATAGATATGAAAGGGAAATAACTCAGTGATTATGTTACTCTCCAGTATTTTCTCCATTAATTTCCTGCAGTGCTATTGAACAAAAGCTCAGGGAATGAGAGGGGTCTAGATGGTGGTGACACTGTGGTCCAGTAGAGATAGTGGCGCAGGCAGGGACTGTTCAGCGCCATGGCCTTCTGTGGCCACTCACCCCAGAGACCCTGATTCAGTCCCTTCTGTCTGTGTGTGTCTTTATGGTCTTTGCAGTTCTAACAGTCTTTTATCCTGCAGTCAAGACATACATTTTCATTTCCCTACAATTTTTGACTCCTCACACTTTTTCTTCTCCTATCTAATGTGTCGCTGGAAAATGTCACTTTTTTCTGGTCAACATGAATTTGCTATTTATTATTTATTTTCTTGGTGCCAGCCACTGTCTTAGATGCCTTTTGTGCCTGTCATCTCTTACATTCGTTAGACCTGCCTTCCCTGAGAACTGAGAATACCCAGTGTCAGTGACTCTGCTTGCTTTTCTCCCAGACATGAAGCATTGCTTTCCTAGTTACAAATGAAATGCCTGTGCTTGAAGTATATACATACCTTCTAAGTAGTCCAAGATGGTAATATTTTATTATCTTAATTTAGTGTTAAAAAATGAGAAACAAGTTGAATGAATTAGGACACATTTAAAATCCACATATTTCCTAAAATGTGTCAGATTTTGATCTAAATAAGTAGTAAAAAGTGAAACAGTGTTAGAAATAAATACTCTCAGATGCAGTTAATTAGACTTCCCTAGACTGAAAAGTTCCAGTAAGAAAATTATCTAAACCTTGGTGGTAATCTTCCTATTTTTTTTATTCCATTTTCATTTTGATTGTTGCATTTACAAAATGGCAACCAGAGACATTTAGGACAGTGAAAGTGTGTGTCTTCACTACACACAACACGAATATCAAGTGTGTACATGTGAAGACTTCATACGTCCATATGCATGTTATCTATTGCTCCATCGAGCAGTCCTCTTAATTGCGCTTTATATATGCTTTGTGCAGCCTGGCATTGATCTTTCAAGTACCGTTGTCTGGTTCAAAGACTTGTAATTAGGCAGAAAGATCTGGTAAAATGAAGTCTATGGAATTATTCAAATGCCCTATGTGTATGAAATTGTTCATCTAGAATTATTTATCTGGAAAAAGGCACTTTTAAAGATGCACTGAGCCTATTTTGAAATTTCTGTTCCTCTCCATTATTTACTGATGTTTCATGCATTTTTTTTGGAGATTTGCAAATTGCTGGGCTTCTTTTCTGTTTTGATATGAAACTCTTTGTGCTTTCCTGTGGGCCTGTTAATTGGTGAGCTCTTTATTCAGGAGATCAAGAATCAGGGGCTTCTTTATTAACCCATTGTGAGCTCTGAGATATTCCCAGGAGTGTAGAAAAAAGGAGTTGCCTTTGAGAATTCATGCTCTTCCTATTCTGTTACAGCATCAGTCACAGACTGGACGATGCAATCAAGAAAGACAAGAAGAATTTAATAAATAGTTTAGAATAGCATCCCCTGATACTGAGGATTCTATAATGAGCCTTTTTGTCCTTTTCTCTTCCCTTTTGGTTAGCATTTGCTGTTCCTTTTACTTCTGGGACTTTTCTCCTGCAGGATGAAACAATCCTGTTAGGGATTTTAAAATAAATAATTGAATTTCACATTGCAGTTTTGGAAACCCTGAAAGGAATGATGTTTATTTTTCTGGAAGGCATTGTCCTGGTCTGTAGGTGGTGGTGTGAAATGTCTTTGAATTTTCTCCCTTGAAAATGGAGAGACCAGTAGATTCCTTGTTTCTCTTTCACACATAAATATACCATCGTCACATGCCTTTCTATAGATGTATGACTTTACCTTCTAAGCAGTCTGAGAAATTATCTCTGCACAAAGAATTCCCTGGGGGATTTGCAAGGTTTATAACTGGAGGAGGAGGAGAGTAGCCAGCCTGGTTTCCACCACTCATAGGGGTTTAAATGCTCCATTGCTACATGGCTTATTTTTTTTACGCAAACACATGACACCCCTTCCTAGGGCCTTGCTATTGCTCCATTTTAGCATTTGCAGAGTATGTTTTTTTCTTCCTTCTGATTAGCCTCTGCTTCCTTCCCTTGCTGCTGCTGTTCTGACACAAGTGCCTGTGAGTAAGCAGTTAGCTCCAGCATGCAGGGAGAGGGTTTTTTCCCCTCCATGATTCTTAACAGTTTTTACATCAGAATGATTTTCTGCCTGGTTGGTTTGGCTTTTTTTTTTTTTCTTTAAAAAACTTATATATGTATAAACAAAATCCTAAAGCAGACAGAAAACCTGAAATGCCTTCCAACACTTTGGAAATCCACTTGTTGTCAGTTTGCCATCCATTCTCCTCTTTTTTCTCTTTAGATGATGCCATCAACAACTTTTATTATTTGTTATTGCTGTTCAGTAGCTCAGTTGTGTCTGACTCTTTGCAACCCCATGAACTGCAGCACGCCAGGCTTCCCTGTCTTTCAGTATCTCCCACAGTTTGCTCAAACTCATGTCCTTGAGTTGGCGAATACATCCAACCAACTCATCCTCTGTCACCCCCTATTCCTGCCCTCAATCTTTCCCAGCATCACAGTCTTTTTCAACGAGTCATCTCTTTGCATCAGGTGGCCAAAGGATTGGAGCTTCAGCTTCAGTCTCAGTCCTTCAGTTGAATATTCAGGGTTGATTTCCTTTAGGATTGACTGGTTTGATCTCCTTACAGTCCAGGGGACTTCGAAGAGTCTTCTCCAGCACCGCAGATTGAAAGCATCAGTTCTTCAGCACTCAACCTTCTTTACGGTCCAACTCTCACATCCATACATGACTACTGGAAAATCCACAGCTTGGACTATACAGGTCTTATTTATTTATAATTAGTTGTTTATTTGTTTATTAATTTTTGGCTGCATAGTTTCTTCGCTGCCACCCAGGCTCTTCTCTAGTTGTGGTGGTGGTGGAGGTGGGGGGGCTCCTCTCTAGTTGTGGTGGGCAGGCTTCTCATTGTTGGAGAGCACAGGTTCTAGGCTCGTGGGTTTCGGTAGGTATGGCTCGTGGACTCTAGAGCTCTGACTCAATAGCTGTGGCGCCTGGTCTCAGTTGCTCCGTGGCATGTGAGATCTTCTCGGACCAGAGATAGAATCCATGTCCCCTGCATTGGCAGAATGATTCTTATTCCCTGTACCCCCAGGGAAGTCCACGTTGAAATCCTTTTAAGTAGAATGACAAGCCCATGTGATCAGGACTCCGAGAGACACTTTCATATCCCTGTTTAGTCATCATTATAATGGACACCAGGCGATTTTAGTCTCAGGCCCTGAAATTCATTTCACTCATTTCTTTTGTCTTTTCCTTGTCCTCCCCACGTTTTTTCCTAAAGAGGAAATTGGAGCGCTCTAAGGTTTCATTTCTCATGTAAATGGCCTGTGAAAAACATAACACGTTGTGTGTCATGTAGGCTTGCTTGGGGCACACAGAGTTTTTCTGTTTGCCAAGATATTTACATAGAGAAAGCACTCTGGTATGTGCAGAAGTAGACTTCATATGTAAGTGTGAAAAGCACACTCGACTAGCCATTAAGCAACTTGTTTGATAGCAGTGGTTTTGTACTAACTGGCTGTGTAACTAGGCAGGTCATGCCACTGGACCTCATTTTTGTCATATATGTGAAAATCTTGGTTATGCTCATTTATTTATGTTTCTTTTCTGAAACAATAAACACATATGTCCACTTTGTCCTCTTACGAGCTCTTTAAGCCCCCTCAAAACTTGAATATTGCTGAATGAACAGAAAAACACATCTCTACGCAAAGATATTTAGAATGATTGTATTGATCAAAATTTGTGTTACAAAATCAACTCTTGCTGTACACAATTATATCCACCACAGTAAATGTAAAAGAGCATTTATGTAATTTATTAATTGCAATATCTACTTGATTCTCGAGAGTTGCCACATCAGGTAAGCAGATACATTCAATTAATTACTTTTCATTGTATTTTTCTAGTGCAGAGCAGTGCTAGTGATCAAAAAATGTGTTAATCAAGGAGTACAATGGATGTGGCATTTGAAATCATGTAAGTGCAAACTCTTACAGGTTCTAAGAAAAAAGTAGACTTCAAACCCCCCAAAACGTTAAATAAGACAAAAATGTAACATTAGAAGCCATTACTACTATGAAATTGTAACAATTATGAATATTTATGTACCAAATAACACAGCATTCACTTCCATAAAACCGAAAACAATGAAATAAAATACAAACTCCAGAGTAATCCAATTACACATAGAAATTTAGTATAAAATAAAAGTAGTATTTCAAGCATGGGGATAAATATGGTCTTTTGTAATAAATGGTGTTGGGAAAATCGAATAGCCATTTTGAAAAAAGTAAAATTAGATCCATTTCTCATACCATGCACAATAGTGTACTCCAAATGCATCAGAGATTTTAAAATGAAAAGAGTATACACATACCAGAGGAAAATATCACTAAATCCCTCTAAAACCTGGGTGTAGGGGAAGACTTTTGAGTGATTGTTAAAAATTCTAATACAATGAAACAAAAGGTAAATTTGGCTACATAAAATGTAAAAACTTTTGCATGTTCAAAAGCAAACAAAGGAAACATTCAAAAGAAGAAAACACCATAGCAAAGAAGTTCAAAGATGAGTGACTATTGGGAGACAATATTTTCAGAATCCATCACTGATAAAGGGCTCAGATAAAGGGCTAATACCTTTAATTAGTAATCATCTTTTAAAAATCAATGGGAAATGAACAGCAATCATATAGAAAATTGGGCAAATTACGTGGATAATTCACAAAAGAAGAACATATGAAAAAATGTTCAAATTTGCTCACAATGTGAGAAATGCAGATTGAAACAACAGTGATCTATTCCTCATTTGCCAAATTGGCAAACTTAAAAGCTTGATGAGACATTCTTTTGGCAAGGCTATACAGCAACAGGCACTGTCATACATTGCTGATGGGAATAGAAAATGGTACAGTTTTTACAGAGGAGGATTTGGCAATATCTACCAAAACTATATGTGCATTTGCTTTTTGACTCAGAAATCCTATTTCTAGGAATTTACCCTGAAGATAAACCTACAGTGTAAAAATATATATGCATAAGGTTGTTCACTGAAGCATTTGTTGTTATTGCAAAATACTGGAGGCTACTTAAGTGTTCAAGTGTAGAGACTGGTTGCAGAAACTATAGAATAAACACACTCTTTAGTATTGTGCAACTATAAAAAAATTATAAGGAAGACCTCTATAACAGAGCGATAAGTGCCATTTATATGAAAAAGCTATAAGCCAAAGAGTCTATTCCTTTTATATGTCAAAGAAGGAAAAATTAGAAGAAAATTAGAAAATTGGAAAGCATACATATGTGCTTGCACGTGTGCTAAGTCACTTTAGTCATGTCCAACTCTTTGTGACTCTATGAACCACAGCCCTCCAGGCTCTGCTATCCATGGGATTCTCCAGGCAAGAAAACTGGGGTGGGTTGCCATGCCCTTCTCTAGGGATCAAACCAGCGCCTTTTATCTCTCCTGCCTTGGCAGGTGGCTTCTTTACCACTGGCGCTACCTGGGAAGCCCACATATGTGCTTATCTTTACTAAAAGTTATACAAGAAGAAGTAAGCAGAAAACAATGAAGATGCTTACCTATAAGGGTGAGTTATAGAATAGGATGAAAGTGCTATGGAAGGAATGACACTTCTCTGAGTCTATTTTATATGTTTTTAACTTTTGAAAGCATGTTAATGTGTACAAATTCTATGTCCATGGGGTCGCAAAGAGTCGGACACAACTGAGGGACTGAACTGAACTGAACTGAAAGCAAATAAGTAAAAATGTTGCTGTTGGGATCTAACTGTGGAATATAGGGTAGGAGAAGAAAGGAAAGATCCCCTTTGGGGATACATGAGAAGTGGAGATCCTGGGTAAACAACACATGGTTTTAAAAGATATACATGTGTTGTGGATATGCATGTATATATGTAATTGCATTAATGTATATGGATAATTGTATGTGAATGTTTGCATCTGGATGTATTTCTGAGCTCTGTTTGTTGAATGTGTGAAGGAAAGAAATTCCAATAGCAGTGAGTCTACTTAGCTCCATATCTTGGTCTCTAAATACCATTCCTCTCTAAACTGAATCAGAGGTATATGAGAAAATGACTGATTGCAGGACAGGGGTAAGACAGGTAAAAGGACTTGATCTTCTTACTATACCACAAAGGAAGAAGGTACAGGGCACAAAAAAGATGGGAAAGGACACAGAAACCAGCATGAAGAGACTTCTCCTGGCCAAACCTTAGACAGTTTGAACACTAAAATGGTTAACTGCAATAATGAATTATAAATCATTAAAAATAATAGGAATTCATGAATCTGTGCCAGTAAGCAAAAGGTAAAAATGATAATAAAAGGGACAGGAAGGCAGGCTGTACTTTCAGTAGAATCCTGAGGGTTGACTGGTAAATGGGGAGGGCTGGAGATTGTGCGGGAGCCAGGAAAGTCATGGTAAGGAATGGATCAGGCAAAAATCATCACTGGATGATAAAGGTAGGGAGAAATTTTGATGAGAAGGAGGTGGATCTATGGGTGTTCTTAGTGTTTCCCAATGTGCTGCTTATTACCAGTGATAGAGAAAATCTATGGTAACTTTACAGTCCAGGAATTGGGCAACACCTTGACCAGTGACTGAAATTAACATCACCAGTGAGACATTGTGTATCATCAGCTGTGATACCGAGGATACATCACCTGCGCAATATTCTGGCCTAGAATTATACCTGAATACAGTCACAAGGAAAAAAAGACAAAATGGAAATGAGGAATGTCCTATTAAAGAATACATGAGAGTATGAAACTACATTCTTCAACAATGTCAATTCCATAAAAGACGCTGAAAGTGATTTTATAATAACTATGTCAGTTCCCCAGACTAAAGGCTGTAGAGACATGACAAGCAAAGGAAACACTTGACTCTAGACCAGATCCTCTGCTGGAGGGTAGAAAAACAGGAGAAAAGATATATTTGAGATAAATTTGATAAAACTTCAAGTATTAACTGTGGACTAGAGAAAAATATTTATGTAAAATTTATTCAAGTTCATAACTGTATTGTGGCCATGTAAGAGTATATCCTTATTTTTCTGTGATAAAAGGCTTGATGTACATAATTATTTTGTAGATATCTTCAAATGATTCAGAAAAAAAATGAGAAAGAGGGAGAGTGAATGATAAATAGTGTAAAATGTTCAACGGAGGTGAATCTAGTCAGAGGGTAGATGACATTCTTTTCAATATATTTTTGCATTTTGTAAAGCTTGAAAATGTTTCCTAATTAAAGGTCTTTAAAGATGGGAAAAAATAAATTTCTCACATAGACCCAATGGGTGCTCCTGCAACTATTAAGAGATGGCCCTTGCTCGCTCTGTTCAAGGGCATCAGATAAACTTTTAAGATCAGATCTGTGGTCTTCGGGATAAGTTCAGAGCTCTCTCCAGAAACTCTTCCAGGGACCCACCTGCTCAGAAACCCAGAGATCTTCCTACACAGCAGCCCAGTGACGATGGGCATGTTTAATTTGTTTCACTGTGATTGTCTTCCAGAGGATGTTAGTAAGATAGTTTGAAGATCGGTATTATTTCCTAGCTCTTTCTGTGAACTGCAGAGGATATTGACTCTACTTAAAGCCGTCAAAACTAGTAGTGCCCAAGATGAAAGGCCACAGTTAAATGTAGAATCGTCTCTCCTGAATCTTTCCAGCAAAAGCATAGTTGATTTAGCAACTGGACTCCTCTCAGAATATAGAAAGCCTTAGTGAGAAAGTGGAAACTGTGGCTATTAAATGGCTTAGCATGGTTTTCTACCCATCTGTGCATTTCAAATTATTTACTAATTGAGATGGTATGAGAGAGACTAAAGAAATTAAAGAGCCAGCTTTTCATTCTCCTATTGGGATAATGTGGGTTTTGTCCACTTCCGAGGCAGAATGTGAGTAGAAGAGAGCGTGTATTGAGCATATGGAATGAAGGTAAAAACGTGTCTTGTTAATAGATTAATAGGTATCCTTTGGGGAGATGAGTTTCCTAATCAAAGAAGATTGGGAAATAGAGCATGTTCTTAGAACATTTAAAGAGATGACCTCCACATTATTGGTCCTAGGAACATGTTTGAGAAATCATGGGGTTTTTCATCTCCCTGGTTCTGTGAATTTCTTTTTTTATATAGATTGTGTTATTAGCAAAGCATATCAAGTAAATACCTTAGTACTAGGTATTTACTTACCTATAATATTCTCCCCAAAGATCATGTAATCAGAAGAAGAGAACAAATACAAAAGGATATGTAATTTTGCACACTAGCTCCACTTCCTCCTGATCAGATAGGGTAGTTTGGATGGAGAGAGTTGGTTCCTTAGAAAGATAAAAAATTCTTAGAGGTGATCAAGAAAAGAAGCAAGCTCAATTTTCCCTGTGGTTCTCCCAAAGTGTAATAGAATGAGTGTATTCCATTTTTGCTTTTGTTAAACAAATATAAGAGAAATGCCATCTAGAGCATAAGTAATAGGCTATAGCAAATAGTTCTTTGAAAATATCTAGCAGTAGGGTACGTATTTATAGCATTAGGGCATATTTCCCATTCCTCCCCCCAGCGTTAGATTTGCATAACTTGTAGTGGCTGAAAATAGGACTATGAAAAGCTACAGTAAATCTCCTGTAGGTCACCGCCCTATTGTGCCTGTAGAAAGAAGCAGCTCTGTGGGGACGGGGCAGAGATGGCCACGAAGTCCTAATAGACCATTTCTGTCTTCTCCCTATGATTGTCCTCAATCACTTGACAATCACGATGCTATTAGGAGCACCCTGACCGAAAACACTCACACGCTTAGATTTGCCATTAACAACATTGACAGGAAGCTTTGAGGTTGCTGCAGACCTGATGGGTCTTGAGAGCCTTGAATTAGAAGTCTGCCTGTCCTTATGACATGCTAAAATTGCCCAGCTCCTTCTGCAGAAGGATGCTCAGGCAAGAATTGGAACTGTACACATGCAAATGTCTCAATTATTTCTTCTATATCTCTTTTCATATTCTACAGATTATTTAGGTTCTGGTTGATGCCTGTGATTGTGGTAGTGGTTTGTACTAAAACTGACATTCTGAGCACACCCTAGAAACAGAATTTATAGAGTGATTTTCAGAACTCCGCCCTTCCTCAGACCTTTGCCTTCTGGCCACCCTGCTTTCCCACTACACTGAGCCAATGTGGGGTGAGGTGGACATTTCTAAGGCTGCAGCTGCGCCCTGTAGATTTCATGATCTGCTCGGCATTGGGAAGTCAGGTTAAGGTTTCTCTGAGAGAGGGTTTTAAGATTGATCTTCCAAGTTTCATTAGATCACCTGTCTTCCTGCCAGTCTATTCGATGAGGTCAAGCACAGACTTTTCCCTAATATATAGCACCAGGAGGATATAAATCTCCAAATTGGCCAGTGCTGAAGTTCTGGATGGCGATTTGGCAGTTATACATGTGTGTGTATATATATATTCACTTTATGAGCAAAATTGCTAATCTTTCCCCCTTGCCCTCAGCTGGGAAAAGAACAACCATTAAAAGAAAAAAAAAAAAGCAGAATCTTAAGATTCCAGATAAGTATTATTCTTAAAATTGGGCTTCACAAGTGGTGCAGAGGTAAAGAATCTTCCTGCCAATGCAGGAAACACAAGATACGCGGGTTTGATCCTTGGATCAGGAAGATCCTTTGGAGTAGGAAATGGCAACCCACTCCAGTATTCTTGCCTGGAAAACGCCATGGACAGAGGAGCCTGGTGGGCTACAGTTCATGGGGTCCCAAAGAGCTGGACATAACTGAGCACACAGCACACACATTACCTTGAAAGGTAATTTCATTTGAGACGTCCCCTTCAAACTTTTTACTGGATAATATACATTAAAAATATAAAATCAAAGATGAAAATGTTGTATTTTACTTATAAGAAGGAAGTACATAAAATACTTGGGAAAGCACACTTGGTATCATAGCAGATTAAAATTAGACATCACACTGTAATGGAATAAGTATCTTTTAAAATGTTTAAATCAAGGATTTCTCTAAACATTCTCATATACATCTGAGAACTATGGGAGGACTGTATGACCTTGGAAGACATCGTTAGTCATCAAATTATTAATCACTCTTAAAACTCATTATGTAGGAAACTGACTTGCTGGAAGGAATAGAGTGAAGATTAGCAAGGAAATTCTCATTCATTAGAAGGACCTTGCTCTGTTTTTTGTTTTTTTTTTCAGATAGCTTGTCAACGGTTTAAGTTCATGGTTTCCCCATTTCCCCCCATTTTTTGTAGGTTGATTATCTTCCTTTATTCCTTTCTTTTCCTTCTTTATGTCTCGCATCCTCTCAAGCAGCAAAGGAAAGATGAGGCATATAATACTCCGAAAGGGAGAACAGACCTAAGGGGACTAGTCAGGCTTCTTGGCTACACGCTTACTGAGCAGTGTTTCTGTGATATAATGACCTGACTTAACTGAAAGATGAAAGAAGTACAGTATTTTATGGACTCATTCACCTTTCTCAATTAAACAGCTCAAGTTCATCTCATTTGTAATGTATCAAACTTTGGACACAGAAAACAAATGAGGTTATAACTACCTCCTTTCAGAGATGGATGCTCCAGGCAAGCCTTTGGGACACTGCAGTCCACTTGGTAATTAAGGGTCTCATTCTAAACTAGTAGTAAACTTGCTTTCTGGCTTCTTTTGAAAATGGAAATGAATGAGGATGCAGAATCTTAGACACTGAGAGGCATGACCAATTTCCATTTTGATGTGTAAGGACATTATTTGAATTAGTTAGACTTAAAAGTTAAATATGAAACTGAGGAACCTGGTCACTGAATTGTGCAATAAATTGTGTAATAGGTGAGTCTCTCCCAAAGTTTGGACCCCCTTCACCTTGTTGATGGATATGCATTAGTGTATCAGGACCCTTCACTATAGGCTCCCCACTGTGGATGAGAATATTTCCAGGGTGCAGAGGCTTGGGTTAAATATCATTAATGGAATATTTCCAGTTTGGGAATCGTTCTTTTGTTTTTGGTTGTCCTAGAACAACAATCGGAGAAGGCAGTGGCACTCCACTCCAGTACTCTTGCCTGGAAAATCCATGGACAGAGGAGCCTGGTAGGCTGTAGTCCATGGGGTCGCTAAGAGTCGGACATGACTAAGCGACTTCACTTTCACTTTTCACTTTCATGCATTGGAGAAGGCAATGGCAACCCACTCCAGTGTTCTTGCCTGGAGAACGCAGGGACAGGGGAGCCTGGTGGGCTGCCGTCTATGGGGTCACACAGAGTCGGACACGACTGAAGCGACTTAGCAGAACAACAGTTGCAGAGAATTCTACCCTTGAGCTACATCACTCTTTTGCATTTCAGTGTGCCAGGCCTTCCCTAAACCATGTGCTTAATTGGATACATGTGCTACAACAAAATATCCACTTTGACACCTGCCATTTCGGAAAACAAGCACCAGTAGAGAAACAAGGATATTATAATAGACAGATGTATTTATTTTGACAAGTGTGATTTGTTTTTAATTATTAACATTTCACAGTATACCAGTAACTGTCGTGTAAGATATTTTGTAAAAGCAGCATCTGATAATGTGTCATTACCACATTAGCATTCCTCTGTGCAATTAAGGATCTAGTCGGAATAGGGGTTGACTTTCATTTTTAGTGAGAATTACCATGAAGCTAGAGAAAAATATGAATATGAGAATTCATAATAATATTGCATTTATGTTAAGCTTTGCATCAGCAGTTTGAAAGCTTTTCATTGTTTCTACCACAGTGAAATCCTGAAGCCTTAATACAAAAATCTCCAATGATAAAAAATTCTGTAATTTTTTCAATCATATATTTATCTAAGTTTATAACATGGAATTCTTTTTTTTTTTTTTTTAAGAACTTTGTACACTTTGTCTTTTGGAAGTTTGTAACGGAACATATTTTAGCTGTCACAGATTGAGCTGTGAGATCAAAGCTGAGAAGGATCAGAATTCATCTTTTTGTTTGGGTCATGGTTAGGGAAATCTGAGGAAACCTGGGTGATTTCTCAGCAGTGGTTGTCTCTCTCTACTTCACACAACAATGAAAACTTTCTCACTGAGTGTACATCATTTCTGTTTAAATGTTCTGGTGCTGAGTTCCCTTCCTTGACAAACTTGGAATCGTGAGAAAAGAGACATGGAAGGAAAGATTCTGCCCCTCCCCCACCCCCACCACTCTTTCGGAGACTAAGAAATCTGATTTTCCTTTAATTTGTACTCAGCAGTGTCAGCTCTGTCATAGGAAAGGGCATCCCCGCTGACAGTAATCATTATAGCTCCAGGAGACCAGCAGAGATAAATATACTATAAACCATCTTCTGAGTGGGTCATGCTTGTCCTGATACTTTTGAGGTCCAGGTACTTTGCACAAAGATTTCTTCCATTAGATGAGTTTCTCACTCATGCCCAAAGATGTGCTTGTTTTTGATCTTTTCATAGAAAAATATTAATATATTATACCTCAAAATATGCCAATTGTGTTTATTGAAGGATTCTTTACTTAAAGTGAAAAACAGACGCTAATATTCAACAAAATAGGATCTCCATAAATTAAAAATAAACAAAAACACAAATCCAGAAACATTTCACACCAGATGTAAATTTAAATGGCATTTTGTTCTAATCTCTCGTGATAGAACCTGATATTTGCAGAATTAGTTTAAAATTGAATATATATTGTGCATCAAATTCAGAAGCATGCAGCATCTAAGTTTTGGGTTGTTTTTTTTTTTTTTTTTTTTTTTTTTTTGCAATCAGAACGCGGTTCCTAAACCCTACGAAAGGGAAAACAAATAGCACCAAGCAAGCATCTGCTGGTGGAATTAAATTCTGTTGGTATTCATCACTGCTTTGTATAATATTGGTTTTTTTCTCTTTGTACTGAGTTTGGTCTACTGTTAACCTTTATAAAATTTACTTAGGTAGCAATTTCTTTATCATGTCCCAAGATTGGGGAGAAGCAAGTGGGAATCACTCAACCTTGTTTAACTAGAATGGGCATTTGTACTGTTACCAGAGAACATGGTTCTGGTAATGAATATCTTCCCCTAAAAGAATGTTTTTATTGTATTTTCTACTGTATTGCCTTTATTGCATGTGGACATAAAGTTTAAGCAACTGAATCTACAAACAGAGTTTAATGTAGTTTCTACAATTCTGCCAAGATGTTTTCTTTTTAATTTTGCATGGCTAGGTCTCTTTCTATTTTATACCCATCAGTCAGATAAACCCTATGATGTATCACATAAATTAATGTTTTAAAAGTATTGAAAAGACACAGAAAAAAGGAAAGAAACTTCAAAAGTTGTTCTATTAGCATGGTATGATGATGGTAAATTTTATTTCCTTTTTGAATTTTGGGGTACCTTATAAAAGTTTACCATTGACAAGGAAGTGTTTTCATAATCAAAAGACAGAAAAAAAAGAACCTTGTTTTAGAAAGAATGGATGTCAGATCAGTGATGATCAGGCTGCCAACAGCACTTGCTACACAGAATTCCTACTGTGTACCTTTCACCAATCAACTCCATGGTCAGGATTCAAGCCTGATATAATTAGAGGGTGACTTCCCACTGCTTTTGGAATCTGCCCTTTCAACCAGCCATAAAAACCATTTCCACAGCTGGTGTCCCTGAAATGTCAACTGACATAATTTTTGCCAAGATAATCCTTGATGTGATACCATCTTTCAATGAAGATGTCTCTAGTGTGAATGTCTTCTTTCCAGAATCTAGTGAGATAGTTGTTACATCTCTTTTTCTTTTTTCTCCTGCGGCAGTATTAGTGTGTTTAACCTTCTGTGTTGTTTTTGTCCTCTAAGGCTGATGATGTAAGCAAAGAAAGATGGTCATTTTACCTCATTTAAGATATATCTTACTGCGCTCTCTCTGAATATGCTTTTTATTTTTTGCTCTCAGTACAAAATAACTCAATAAATTTGCCTTACTCTGACTTAAAAGAGTTGCATAGGGTGTGTGTGTACCAGCTCATTGGGATGCGTATGTGTATCTTGAGAAAAAGGCTTTTAAAAAATGTTTTCTAGTGAGTCCCCTCAAGACTTCATCTGTACTCTGTCCCTGAGAACAGGGTGCATTCCCAGTTCTGTTTCCTGTTGGCTCTCACAAGCTCTGGGCCCTTCTTCCTTATCCCTGTATCAGGGAGCTGACTCCCCCTCCTCTTGGGTACCAGGCTCCTTTGCAAAGCAGAGGAGGGCTGAAATGGAAGTCTTTCATGGTGGCCCGCAAAACTCGCACTCTCCATCTGTGTCTGCAATGCTAATCTTTCTTTTGGGGATCAGATTACAAATGAAGTGATTTAGGAATAGCAAATCTCCTTTAATTGATTTGGAATGCCCATTTTAGTAAATATTAGTAAATTTAGTAAATATAGTGAAATATGGGGAAGTCCTCATTACAAATCCCAAGCAGGACAAACCCTCATAAGATCCTCAAATAAGCATAGACATATTTACTAGAATGCTGATGAGAATGTATGCCCAATTTTTTTTTTTTTTAGATTGATTCCCATTTATATCTATCTCCCTTTCCCTCTGCCTTACCCCAGTCCATCAAGCTTCACCACCAAATTAAGGGCAATTCCCACCCTTAGTCTCTCAGTCATGTCTGACTCTTTGCAACTCCATGGACTATAGCCCACCAGGCTCATCTGTACATGAGATTCTCCAGGCAAGAATACTAAAGTGGGTCACCATTCCCTTCTCCAGAGGATCTGGAAGAGATGTGACCAGGGGGTGGCAAAGAGTCAGACATGACTGAGTGACTACTGCTTCTTTCCTGGAATATCCTTCTCTCCCATTTTTTTCTGCGTTCAGAGGACATGTCATTTCCCACATGAAGCCTTCTAGAGCTGATCTGGTTGGCTGTCACCCTTTTCATTGTGAGCAATGTCGATATTATAGTGTTTTTAAAAAATCTTCAAATAAATGCTAGAGAGAATGTAGAAGAAAGGGAACCTTTTTACACTGTTTGTGGGAATGAAAATTGGTATAGACACTGCGAAGAATAGTATGGAAGTTCCTTAACAAACTAAAATTAGAGTTACCAAATGATCCAATAGCCCTACTCCTGTGCATGTATCTGGAAAAGATGAATAATTCTAGAAGACACATGTACCTTAGTGTTCATAGCAGCACTGCTCACAATAGCCAAGACATGGAAGCAACCCAGCGTCCATCAGCAGATAAACGGATGAAGAAGATGTAGTGTATATATACACACTTTATATATAAGTGTGTATGTGTGTGTGTCTACACACACACACACACACACACAGTGGAATAGTGCTCAGCCATAAAAAAAGAAGTAATGCCACTTGCAGCAACATGGATGGACCGAGAGATTATGATACTAAATGTAGGAAATCAGGGAAAGACAAATATCACATGATATCACTTATATGTGGAATTTTAAAAAATGATGTAAATGAACTTACTTACAAAACACAAATAGACTCATGGACATAGAAAACAAATTTATGGTTATCAAAAGGGAAAGAGCAGGGGAGGGATAAATTAGGAGTTTGGGATTAACAGGCACACACTACTAAAATAGAGAAATAACAAGGACTTACTGTATAGGACAGAGAAGTATATTCACCATCTTATAATAACCTATAATGGAAAGAGTCTGAAAAAAAATATGCATGTAATTGTTGTTGTTCAGTCACTAAGTCGTGTCTGACTCTGTGATTCCATGGACTGCAGCGCGCCAGGCTTCTCTGTACTCCACTGTCTTCCAGAGTTTGCTCAAGTTCGTGTCCATTGAGTTGGTGACACTATTTAACCATGTCATCCTCTGCCGCCCTCTTCTCCTTTTACCTTCATTCCCAGCTTTCAACAATGCCTTTAACATTTCCCAGGGGAATGTGTGTGTGTTTGTGTGTGTATACACGTATATATCTTTGTTGTTGCTAGTTGCTTGGTCATGTCCGACTCTTTTGCTACCAATGGACTGTATCCCGCCAGTCTCCTCTGTCTGTGGGATTTCCCAGGCAAGAAGACTGGAATAGGTTGCCGTTCCTTCTCCAGGGGATCTTCCTGACCCAGGGATCGAACCCGAGTCTCCTTCACTTCAAGCAGATTCTTTACCATTGAGCCACTGGGAACGCCCTATGTATACATACATATATATACACACATGTTTACCATCTGAGCCACCAGGGAAGTCCTATATTTATATATAGGTATGTATATAAATATATATGTATGAATAAATGAGTCACTTTGCTGTACACCTGAAGCCATCACAACACTGTAAATCAACTATTCTTCAGGTTTTTTTAAAGCTTTTATTGAGATGCTGTGGACATACTTGTCCTCTCTGCTACCTTATAGCGTAAGGCCCGTGTCTAACTCATCATTTGTTTTCCCACACTTTATTGTTCAGAGTTTTGCATGTATTGGCCACCAAGTAAGGGGTTATTGTCATTGTTTAATTTGAATTCCCAACATTTATTTATTTTTATGGTGAGGTGTTGATTAGAGAAAGGAAGAGAGGCATTAAAAAGTAATTTGCAGGAATTGATAATAATCACATCTAACAATTTGCATGGCGATTTGCAGTTTTACAAAAAGGCATTGGCACCTAACAATAAGGAAGACTTAGTGGCAAAACCTGGTCTGGAACATCTTTATGATGACATCCAAAGAGGCTGAGAAAAAGCTGATACTAGGCAGTTTGGTCTTATCTACATCTTGTGTGCAAGTGCCCAGGAGGAAGTCTGCAGGTGCCTTGCTGTCTGCTTTTGTTATGATAATCCAAGGGTTACTTTCAAAGCTGTTTTCTACCAGTCTCTTTTGCAGAGAGATGACAAACAACCATATCAGTAGAGTACTGTTGAGCTTGTCCCGCCTCTTCTGGAATTACTCAAGTTCTTATTTCCCTCTATTTTCCCGCCTCCCCTTCTCCTTTTCCACAAAAAGACTGTAAATATCATAGTAAAAAGAGGTAATGATAAAACTGAAAATGAAACATTTAATTTTGGCTTCTGTACTTCTCATAATTTTTCTTTCTTACACAAAACCTGAGTGGTAAAATTAAAACTTCAACTTAAACATGAAATGATAAAAATATATTTGCCATAAGCTTTTCATTTTTGGTAGACTGGTTTATAATATTTTAAATGGTATGTTATTAAAAAATTTTTTTTAGTTTCAAACAGAGGCAAAAACTTCTACCCTAAGCAAAAGTATCAAATTTATATGAGAATGTATGAAGTATAATGTGAATTTCTGCCTCTATCCTACCCCTGTCTCACTCTTGTTTTCAGAAGAAACTTCTGTTAAACATTTGTTGTATACTCTTGGTAACTTCTTTCTATTTTTATATGGACTGCAAAGACCTCGGACTTCCGGGGTGGTGCAGAGGATAAGAATCTGCCTGCCAGTGCAGGGGGCCTGGGTTTTATCCCTGGTCCAAGAAGATTCCACATGCCACGAAACAACTTAGCCTGTGTCTCACAACTACTAAAGCCCGTGCGTCCAGAGACTGTGCTCTGCCACAGGAGAAGCCACCCCAATGAGAAACCCATGCACCACAGAAAAGAGTAGTCCCCACTTGGTGAAACTAGAGAAAGCCCAGGCAAAGCAATGAAGATACACTGTAGCCAAAAATAAATAAATTCATAAATAGAAAACATTTTTTAAAAGTTTAAGATTACAAAACCCTTATATGATACTCTATATTATGTTCAGAAAATTAGAGATACCAAGGGAACATTTCATGCAAAGATAGGCTCGATAAAGGACAGAAATGGTATGGACCTAACAGAAGCAGAAGATATTAAGAAGAGGTGGCAAAAATACACAGAAGAACTGTACAAAAAAGATCTTCATGACCCAGGTAATCATGATGATGTGATCACTCACTTACAGCCAGACATCCTGGAATGTGAAGTCAAGTAGGCCTTAGAAAGCATCACTATGAACAAAGCTAGTGGAGGTGATGGAATTTTAGTTGAGCTGTTTCAAATCCTGAAAGTTGATGCTTTGAAAGTGCTGCACTCAGTGTGCCAGCAAATTTGGAAAACTCAGCAATGGCCACAGGACTGGAAAAGGTCAGATTTCATTCCAATCCCAAAGAAAGGCAATGCCAAAGAATGCTCAAACTACCGCACAATTGCACTCATCTCACACGCTAGTAAAGTAATGCTCAAAATTCTCCAAACCAGGCTTCAGCAATACGTGAACCATGAACTTCCAGATGTTCAAGCTGGTTTTAGGAAAGGCAGAGGAACCAGAGATCAAATTGCCAACATCCGCTGGATCATGGAAAAAGCAAGAGAGTTCCAGAAAAACATCTGTTTCTGCTTTAGTAACTATGCCGAAGCCTTTGACTGTGTGGATCACAATAAACTGTGGACGATTCTGAAAGACATGTGAATACCAGACCACCTGACCTGCCTCTTGAGAAATCTATATGCAGGTCAGGAAGCAATAGTTAGAACTGGACATGGAACGACAGACTGGTTCCAAATAGGAAAAGGAGTATGTGAAGGCTGTATATTGTCACCCTGCTTATTTAACTTCTATTTAGAGTACATCAGAGAAACACTGGGCTGGAAGAAGCACAAGCTGGAATCAAGATTGCTGGGAGAAATATCAATAACCTCAGATATGTAGATGATACCACCCTTATGGCAGAAAGTGAAGAGGAACTAAAAAGCCTCTTGATGAAAGTGAAAGAGGAGAGTGAAAAAGTTGGCTTAAACGAAGATCATGGCATCTGGTCCCGTCACTTCATGGGAACTAGATGGGGAAACAGTGGAAACAGTGTCAGACTTTATTTTTTTGGGCTCCAGAATCACTGCAGATGGTGATTTCAGCCATGAAATTTAAAGACGCTTACTCCTTGGAAGGAAAGTTATGACTAACCTAGATAGCATATTCAAAAGCAGAGACATTACTTTGCCAACAAAGGTCCGTCTAGTCAAGGCTATGGTTTTTCCAGTGGTCATGTATGGATGTGAGAGTTGGACTGTGAAGAAAGCTGAGTGCCGAAGAATTGATGGTTTTGAACTGTGGTGCTGGAGAAGACTCTTGAGAGTCCCATGGACTGCAAGGAGATCCAACCAGTCTATTCTGAAGGAGACCAGTCCTTGATATTCATTGGAAGGACTGATCCTGAGGCTGAAACTCCAATACTTTGGCCACCTGATATGAAGAATTGACTCTTTGGAAAAGACTGATGCTGGGAGGGATTGGGGGCAGGAGGAGAAGGGGATGACCAAGGATGAGATGGCTGGATGGCATCACCGACTCAATGCACATGAGTCTGGGTGAACTCCTGGAGTTGGTGATGCACAGGGAGGCCTGGTGTGCTGCGATTCAGGGGGTCGCAAAGAGTCAGACACGACTGAGCGACTGAACTGAATGGAATATATTTCTAGGACAGAGTTCTAGAATTAGAATTTCTGGGTCAAGATTAAAGCACATTAACATATAGATTTTCTGGCAAATTGGCCCCAGAATGGGTAAAAAAGTTGCTGACACAAATAGCACACGAGAACACATTTTCTCCATGTATCTTCTTCTAAAATTGGGTATTATTACTTTTTTTCTTAATATTTCAAGAAATTGGGCAACAAGTAGCTCACCACTTATTTGTTGTTCTCTTATTATCAGAGAAATTTAGCATCTTTTCATGTGTCCATCAGGTTATTTGTGAATTGTTTATCTTCTGCTTCCATTTATCTTCTTGTTTATTCCAGTTCTAATAGCACATTTTTTAAAAGTACTAGAAGTTTATAATATATTTTATAATCTAGTAGATGAAATCCCTTTTCATTTCCTTTTTCAGAATTGTTTTAGCTTTTGCACATTTACTTTTCCAGATAAATTTGAGAGTCAACTGGGCAAGTTTCATAAAAAAATCAGTTGGGGATTTTGTTGCAGTCTGTACTGAATCTGTAAATTAATTTTAGGAGAGTTTATAGGTTTACAGTATTGAGTTTTGCAACCAGGAACATGGTTAACCTCTGTCCTTACATTTGTTTCATTTGTAGCTTCCTATAAAATGTATGGGTGCAGCTCATGTGTATTTGCTATTTGTCTTATTGCTGGTATTTTATGCTTTTTGTCACCATTGTGAATGGGATATTTCACATTATATATTCTAATGATTATTAAAGATAAATAAGAAATTTTTTGGGTTTGTTCATCTTATTGTAGACACTTCCATCACTTTTAGCAGGTGTTTAGTGGATTTTCTTAGATTAAGAAATTCTTATTTTTTAATTACAAAATAATACCTCTTATAGTAAAATTTGCAGTTTAAGTCCATAGCATAAAAAGGAGAAAATGCTTTTCCATCAAATCAGTAGCCAATAACATTAAAAAAGCTTTTAATGAAAAAAATCAGTGTCCTTATCACAACCCTTTCCACCCTCATCTGACCTCCCCAGAAGCTACTACTTAAGTAGTCAAGCAATTTTTGATGGTATTTTTTCTGGCACTTTCTTAATGTATCAACTTCTATAGATTTTTCTAGGTGAAAGATTCACTTTCTTTTAACACATCTTTGCTCCTTCATTTCCTTTCAAATAATGTATATCACAACCCACTCCAGTATTCTTGCCTGGAGAATCCCCATGGACAGAGGAGCCTGGCGGGTTATAGCCCATGGGGTTGCAAAGAGTCGGACATCGGTGAGTGAACACAGCACAGTATATATATCACATTAAAAAAGAAAAAAGACTAGTGGCCATTATTTACATTATTGGAACTATTTGCCATCTTTATTGCTGGGCCACACAGCATGCCATGTTTGATTTTTGTTTTGGATTTTTAAGGTAATAGATTTTCTTCTCTTCCTACAATTATGTACATTACATTTAGTGTCTCTCACTCTTTTTTTTTGGTATTATCTTATTGGCTAAAACTCTTGGTGTAATGTTAAATAGTAACCATAATATTGGTTATTCGTATCTTGTCTCTAACTCTTATGGAACTACTTTGAATATTAATTAATGATTTTGAAGCCTACATGAAATGCAAAATAAAAGGAAAAAAATTAGAAAATTTTAGCCCATCTCACTGATGGTATTGCAATGAAGGAAGCTCACGCAAATCTAGGAGCAGCAACATAAATGAGAGATGGGAAGTGAGGAGAGGATGTAATCTCTATAGGAACAAAATTTTAAGAGAAAGTGGAGGTCTGTTTACTAGAAATAAAAAGCATAATGGGGTCTTCAAGTGTCTGAACAATAAAAAAAATAATTATAGTGTACCAGGCCATTTTAAGTTCTATAATTATTAGAAAAGGCTAGCAGGAAGTTGAAATTTGCCTTTAATCACACTTATTCAACTCGTGCATTAGTGACAATGTTTTACTGTAAATATAAACTGCAAGGTACTCTTTTATGTCATTTTTGGGTAGCAGAAGAAAAGGGGACAGTGGCTGTGATAAGTGGTCATTTTCTAAGAGCTCCACATCTCCAGAGCTCCCTGGACAGAAGTTTGTAGGAAATGAAGGCTGTGGAGGCTTTTCTTAGGTAATGGAGCAGAGCCAGTGGAGGGTGACTGCTGGTACCCCAGTGGCCTGTTACAGCAGCTCATGCCTCTGGGAAGCTCTCATGCAGAGACAGTGTGGCTTGGGGCTCAGCAGTTCACTCTCAGACTGAGAAATTCATCTGCTTCCACCCTCCCTTTCACATTCCCAAGATGGACCTGAAAGCTGAGATTAGTAGCACAAACACTGGACACCTAGCACTCACCAACATCAGGTTTTCCTCATTAAACATCTGACGGATAATTTCTAAATCTGAGTCCTCGCCTCTTTCTAATGGGTTTTGGGGTGATGCTGCGGGGCTCTGCATCTGTATGCGAGACTCCCTTCAATTACTGACTTCTGCTGCAGAGCTCTGGATAAAATCTCTTCCTGTTTAAAGTTACCTGCAGTGGATCCTGTTTTCCTGACCAAACTCCAGTAGGTACAGTGACATTCTCTCATGTTTTAATGTCCCAGGGAATGGCTAGTTTGTGCTCTGCAAAGAAGTTACCTGCTTTAATAAAACAAATGAAAATAAACCCAAGGTTTTAGCAAAAGAATGAGAATCTGCAATTGAGTAGGGACAGCTGGACAAAACAATTTCCTCACTCTCTTTTTACTGTTGCATCTTTCTTTTCAGGTCTCAAGTTACAGTTTCTCCTCCATCACCATGCCTGCTTCATGCAATAATGTATTATCATCCTTTGAAGCCAAGAATAGCATATGTGACAATATTAACCCTTGCCCAAGGCAGACATTAATAATTGATCATAGCAGTCTTACCTGCTGATAGATTTGGTCTGCCTTCTTCTCAGCATTGTGGTCTGGCCAGCCACTAAAAACCAACTAAATATTGGCTACAACTTTGACAAAAATCCCTCAAAGACATAAAAATCATAATGTTTATATAAAAACAATTATACGAAGAGAGTAAAGGCGGATCGTACATCAAGCATTCTTTTTTTTTCTTAAGTTTTGTGGATAATTTATCATTCTAACAAGGAGACTAAATGCTTGTTTATGTATGACAAAAGCATGATTCCAGCCTATGTTCATGGGCTTCCTTTAAAATTATAACCTCACGTTCTGAACTGTGAGATACTCAACCTAAATGCGTTCCCTCTGCTTAACTAGTAAGGTCATCTTACCAAGTGGGTACCTAATACACACCCACACTATACAACATGCCTGCTTCCCTGACATTATTTTTTTTTAGTTGCGTATAATTGCTTTACAGTGTTGTGTTAGTTTTGGCTGTACAACAATGCGGATCAAATTTATATATATATATAAATATATGTATAAAATATATAAAAGTATATATGTGTATATATACACATATCCTCTCCCTGTCACGCAATGCCTCCCCGCCCCTCCAGTCATCACAGAGCACCTGGCTGAGCTCCCCCTGCTATGCAGCATCTTTCCACTAGCTGTCTGTTTCACGCATTAGACAGTGTGTACACGTCAGTGCTTCTCTTTCAATCTGTTCCACCCTCTCCCCCACTGTGTCCACAAGCCTGTTCTCTACATTCTGCAAATACAGGACTCCATACATATGCGTTAATATATGATATTTGTTTTTCTCTTTCTGACTTACTTCACACTGTATGACAGACTTTATGTTGATCGACATCACTACAGATGACCCAGCTTCATTCTTTTTGATGTCTGAGTAATATTCCATTGTGTGTGTGTGTGTGTGTGTGTGTGTGTGTGTGTGTGTGTGTGTCTTTGTGCATACCACGTCTACCACATGTTTTCTATCCATTCATCTGTCGATGGACATTTAGGTTAACCCCATGTCCTGCTATTGTAAGTAATGCTGCAGTAAACACGGGGGTACACCCCAACACTACTGACACAGATATGCTAGAGATAGTTTTACTCTTCATTCAGGTCATCTCAGTAGGTAGCAGTCCTTCTTTGATCCTTTTTGTCAGTCACTTTAACTTATTCTACGAGGGTTTTGTATCTGTTAAAGTTGTCAGCTGGTTTCTAACTTCTGATTTATTTTGGTTGAGACTTGAAAGCATTAGTTGCTCAATCGTGTCCCACTTTTTGTGACCTCATTGGCTGTAGTCCACCAGGCTCCACTGTCCATGGGATTTTCCAGGCAAGAGTACTAGAGTGGGTTGCCAGTTCCCTCTCCAGAGGATCTTCCCGACTCAGGGATCTGCCCCACCCAGCGATCGAACCCGCTTCTCTCACATTGCAGGCAGACGCTTTACCATCTGAGCTACCAAGGAAGGGCTGAGACTTAACACATGTTATATATCATTAAAGTCACCCATTTAAATTTTCTCCCTTTGAAACAGTACTGTAACCATTTATTGGTTCAATAATATCATTTAAATATAGATTTTAGGATATTTTTATACAAGGGGAAAACTGTAATACCCTCCCAGAATCCATTTAAAATTCACTGACAGTGATTTTCCATTAATGCAGTGAATCACTATAGTTCAAGGATAATGCATTGCATGAAACTTGTGGTCATTTACATTAATAAAATGTCATGCAAAAGAAATAAACTTACTTTTTATTAGACACTTGTAAATATATTGGAGAAGGCCAAGAATATAGCTTTTAGGTTCACTGTATCAATGCCAAGGACAGTTATCTTTTAACTGTTTATTTTACAAGGAGTGCTGAAAGCATGCAGTGGGTTGCTTTTATGGTAATTGAAGTTTGTCACCGTGCACTCAGTTGCCTGTTTGTAGTGTTATTTCTGAGAAAAGTCACCTGGAAATGTGAAGTTTACCCAGACAGAGATAAGCAGAGCATGCCATTGGTATTAATTCAAATATCATTTTTGAACCCCTACAAGTTAACCAGGAGTATTCTGGAAGCTGGAGGCCCAAATATCCATATAAAACAGTCTCTGCCTTCACAGAATTTACAGTCCAACTTTGGGCACAAAGATACTAGCAATGAACACTGATCTCGTCATTCTTCAACTGCAGGCTCACTTCCTTAGCTCCTGCATTGCTTACTCAATGCAGCTCAGTGCAGCCTCCTTGGATCACTTTGTATTAATACAGCAAGTCCCTTACATACGAACATTCGAGTTGTGGACTTTCAAAGATGTGAACACATGTTTGCACATCCAGTCACATAAGTTAGTTCACGTGTCTGGCGTACATTGTTACATGCATGCATCCTCAACAAGTTGTTGTGCTTTCATGGACTTTACAATACTGTATAGAGTACAGTGACATAGTATCTTTGTTTCAAACCCAGGATATCCAGAAACAAGCGTCAAAGCAGTGCTGATGGAGCTACAGTGAAGCTGATGGTGATAGTCGGGTACCTAGGCTAACTTTTTTGGACTCATGAACAAATCGGACTTACGAATGTGTTCCTGGAATGGAATTTGTTTGTACGTAGGGGACTTAGTATTGCAGTTTCCCTCACGAGTCTCAGCATCCCTTAGTCTTTGATCCCAGCTTGTGGCATGCTTTAACAAAGTTTGTTATTAGTAAATAATACACTGTGTTTTTTTTAATCTACCCCCCTTGTTTATTATCAGTTCTGTCTCACTAAAAAGTGCATTCTAAGAGGGCAGATATTTTAGTTTCTGCACTTTATGGATGAACTCCTAGATCCTATAAGATGTTTGACACATCAAAGGCATAGGGATGAACAATCCTAAAAGAGTTGAGAAAGGGATTTAAAGAGAAAGTGACATTTAAACTAGACCAAAGAACAGACAGAAATTTCCAGGAGGAATACAGATTTCCAGTAGATGGATGACCATATGCAAAGGGACAGTGTGTCTAGGGAGCTAAGAGTAACTGCGGGTGGCTAGGGAGCTGGGATTAAGATGGTAGAAAGGGATGCGGGATTGAGGAAAATGGCAGGGAAACAGAAAATGAAAGAAGATAGGGCTGGAATGCGATGGCGAAGGGCCTGATAAAAATTAAAATCAGCGTATAGATGGGCTTGCTTTATTAAGTCGAGGGTTTTTTTTTTTTTTTTTCCTTAAAGAGAGTGGCTCTTTTCCTGAGTATTCTGACTTTAGCTTATAAACCAAATCTTCAAAGCTGCTAACGATGCTACCCTTTCAGTTCAGAAACCAGCTATCCTCATTTTTGTGATGGAGATCATATTATCAACATTGAGTCTGTGCTGAGGTTTTAGCATCAGAGGGCGATGACAAGAAAGCGGTGTGACAGTGGACAGTCAACGGTGATTAGCCAAGGGTGTTTCAGAGGCTGTGAGCAGGGCAGTGTCAACGTGTGTGTGACAGCGTGAGCTGAACCTGACCTTACCTGTATTAGACCTGAAGTTGGTGAATAAGGCAGAGGAAGGGGCAAGAGGGGTGCCATAGACAACATGAACTTCCATGAACCGCCGCTCCAGCAAAATAGGACAGTGGTGGCTGGAAGCAGCCGTGAGGAACAAGACAGTGAGCAGGAGGGCAGGACTGTCCTCAGGTTGGAGAAAAAGCGGCTGCACTAGGAAGATTTTGAGGATAAGTTCTGAGCTAGAGGAAAACTAAGTTACATTTAACATGAGAAAACAGAAGAAAAATCTGATCGATGCTGTGGTCAGTGTGTAACACAGAGAATGAAACAGACCTGTGGACACGGTGGGGAAAGGAGACGCTGGGACGATTTGAGAGAGTAGCATGGAAACATACACGGTACCATATGTGAAACATTGGCCAGTGAGAATTTGTGGTATGACTCAGGACGCTCAACCTGGTGCTCTGTGACAACCTAAAGGGGTGGGATGGGGTGGGAGGTGGGAGGGAGGTTCAAGAGGGAGGGGACATACGTATAATACTTGTGGCAGATTCATGTTGATGTGTAGCGGAAACCAACACAATATTATAAAGTAATTATCTTCCAATTAAAAAAAAAGAAAAATCCAGAGAGGATGAAGTGCTTGGAGTGGCAAAGGTGGGGTGGGGACCAGAAGACTTCTGAGTCAGGATGACTTCATGAAGGAGGCAGGGCGGATACCCAGTCATGGTAAATGGTCCAAGGACAGGCTGGGGGCTGGGGGTCAGACCACAGGATGTCAGCACTCAGGGGCACTTGGAGGGCAGAGGAACTGTTGGTGGGCGAAAATGAAAGTGTTAATCACTCAGCCACGTCCAACTCTTTGCAACCCCGTGGACTGCAGCCCACCGGACTCCTCTGTCCATGTTCATAGCTAATAGCATGCCAAGTCACTTCAGTTGTGTCCGACTCTTTGTGACCCCATGGACTGCAGCCCGCCAGACTCCTCTGTCCATGGGATTCTCCAGGCAAGAATACTGGAGTGGGTTGCCATGCCCTCCTCCAGGATCTTCCCCATCCAGGGATCAAACCCACACTCTCCTAGGTCTCCTGCATTGGGAGGCGAGCTCTTTACCACTAGCGCCACCTGGGAAGCCCCATAGCTAATAGTGAAAGTGAAAGTCGCTCAGTCGTCTGACTTTGCAACCCCTTGGACTTAAGAATACTGGAGTGGGTAGCCTTTCCCTTCTCTGGGGGATCTTCCCAACCCAGGGATCGAACCCAGGTCTCCTGCATTGCAGGCAGATTCTTTACCAGCTGAGCCACAAGGGAAGCCCAAGAATACTGGAGTGGGTAGCCTATCCCATCTCCAGCAGATCTTCCTGACCCAGGAATTGAACCGGGGTCTCTTGCACTGCAGGCAGATTCTTTACCAACTGAGCTATGAGGAAAGCCCAAGGGAGTCTTGTGAATGGTCACCTGATGTGCTGTGCTGTGCTTAGTCTGCTCAGTCGTTTCCGACTCCTTGCGATCCCCAAGCATTGTAGCCCTCCAGGCTCGTCTGTCCATGGGCTTCTTCAGGCAAGAATACTGGAGTGAGTCACCATGTTCTCCTTGGTCACCTTATAGGCCCAACCAAAAGTGAACAAGTGAGCCAGTTCCAGGCAAGGCAACTTCCCAGTAGTTGAAACACTTGTGGTGCCTCCCAGGTGTCATCTTATATTACCCTGAAAATAGCTGCTCCACTTAGGGTTGCCATTAACAGAGTTTATGCAGAAAAGATAAAGAATGGGGCAAGCTGTTCTCATCCTGCATCTTCAGTTAAGGGCATTTACTGCCTTGAAGGGTGGGGGTGGGGGCAGGATAATGGGTAATTTATAGTAAATGATCCTAGATATTTATAGATACATTTTACCCATCAGATTGTCTTCATGTTATTTTATATGCCTGACTTACAATTCTGAAAGAAGGCAAGGCAATTCTTGTCTTTCCACATGCACATTAAAACACACGTATACATTTATATTAAAATAACACTAATGGCATTTGGTGTCTTGTTACTATTAAAAATAAAACAGTAGAATTTACAGAGAATAACAAAAATTGTTCTTGCAAAGTACCGCAGTCCCTCATTGTTACGCCCTTAGAGCATCTTCATATTTTAAGGAATTTGCAATCATGTAAAATGTATTGAATTTGATAGACTCCCACCATAAAACAGCCGACTGCTTCATAACAACCAACAAAGGGATTGCATTTTTTCTGCCTGGCAGATTAACTGCTGGTTTTGTTTCCTGCCAGATCGCTCGCTGTAACATGAGTAATAAATCAGCATGATTTTCTTCCTTTTTAAGGTTTTTATTTTTGTTTTTTTAAAAAAGCACATCAAAACTCTCTTTTCTAGTGGACAGAAAGCTTCAGGACCTAATCTGTATGTGTTCCTTACCCCCATCAACAATTTTATTCACATTTAGACGAGAGGAGGCCCTGATATGGGAAAGAAGCATAAAAGGGCAGTTTGAGAAATGCGAGTTTGTGGGGAAGGAGGATTGTTTGCATGGGTGTCTGAGCCACTTTTTTAAGGCGTTCAATCAAGTAGACTTGACATACAATAAACTGCACATATTTAGAGTGTACAATTGTGTACGTTTTGCAATAAGTATAACACTTATGAATATCACCATTAAGACAATGGACATAAACATCATCCCACAAATTTGTTGTTGCTTGTATCAGTAGTTCATTATTTTTATCCGTGGATATTCTTCAATAATACTGCTGTATACTATTGTATGGCTATATGCACCACAATCATATGGGTGTATAAACGCCAAAATTTGCTTACACTTGCATTTGGATTGTTTGGCTATTACAAATTAAGCTGCGGTGAACATTTATGTACACATTTTACATACATCAGTTGTCAGACCTGATGCTTTCCTTTCTCTAGGAGTGGAAAGGCTGGATCAAATAGTAGGGGTACATTTGGTTTTTAAGAACCTGCTAGGCTGTTTTCCAAAATAGTTGTGTTACTTTACACTCTCACTGGTGGTGTTCTAGTTGCTTCACATCCTAACCGACACTTGATATTGTCAGGCTTTCTAATTTTAGAGATTCAAAAAGGTTTGTATTGAAATCTCATTAGAGTTTTTATTTGTATTTCCCTACCACACAATTGCACTCATCTCAAACACTAGTAAAGTAATGCTCAAAATTCTCCAAGCCAGGCTTCAGCAATACGTGAACTATGAACTTCCAGATGTTCAAGCTGGATTTAGAAAAGGCAGAGGCCAGAGATCAAATTGCCGACATCCACTGGATCATCGAAAAAGCAAGAGAGTTCCAGAAAAACATCTATTTCTGCTTTAGTGACTATGCCAAAGCCTTTGACTGTGTGGATCACAATAAACTGTGGAAAATTCTGAAAGATATGGGAATACCAGACCACCTGACCTGCCTCTTGAGAAACCTTTATGCAGGCCAGGAAGCAACAGTTAGAACTGGACATGGAACAACAGACTGGTTCCAAATAGGAAAAGAAGTATGTCAAGGCTGTATGCTGTCACCCTGCTTATTTAACTTCTATGCAGAGTACATCATGAGAAATGCTGGGCTGGAAGAAGCACAAACTGGAATTAAGATTGCCGGGAGAAATATCAATCGCCTCAGATATGCAGATGACACCACCCTTATGGCAGAAAGTGAAGAGGAACTCAAAAGCCTCTTGATGAAAGTGAAAGAGGAGAGTGAAAAAGTTGGCTTAAAGCTCAACATTCAGGAAACTAAGATCATGGCATCCGGTCCCATCACTTCATGGCAAATAGATGGGGAAACAGTGGAAACAGTGTCAGACTTTATTTTTGGGGGCTCCAAAATCACTGCAGATGGTGACTGCAGCCATGAAATTAAAAGATGCTTACTCCTTGGAAGGAAAGTTATGACCAACCTAGAGAGCATATTCAAAAGCAGGAGTTTGCCAACAAAGGTCCGTCTAGTCAAGGCTATGGTTTTTCCTGTGGTCATGTATGGATGTGAGAGTTGGACTGTGAAGAAAGCTGAGTGCCGAAAAATTGATGCTTTTGAACTGTGGTGTTGGGAGAAGACTCTTGAGAGTCCCTTGGACTCCAAGGAGTTCCAACCAGTCCATCCTAAAGGAGATCAGTCCTGGGATTTCTTTGGAAGGACTGATGCTGAAGCTGAAACTCCAGTACCTTGGCCACCTGATGTAAAGCGTTGACTCTTTGGAAAAGATCCTGATGCTGGGAGGGATTGAGGGCAGGAGGAGAAGGGGATGACCGAGAATGAGATGGCTGGATGGCATCACCAACTCGATGGACATGAGTTTGAGTGAACTCCTGTAGTTGGTGATGGACAGGGAGGCCTGGCGTGCTGTGATTCATGGGGTCGCAAAGAGTCAGACACGACTGCAACTGAACTGAACTGAACTGAATGGTTAGTGATATTAAGTATCTCTTTATATGTGTATTTGCATATATTCTTTGATGAAATATCTTGACGATTTTTAACTTTGGTTATTTGTTTTCATGCCGTTGAATTTTAAGAGTTCTTTAAGTATATCTTCTACTAACTTTTAAGTCATATAAGCACAGGGACTTTGTTTTGTTCGGATCTACATTTCCAGCTTTTCAAACAAATTAGGCACTTAAGATATCTTTTCTAAGTAAATGAATTAACTTTCTCATGGAATATTTTATTTTACAAATGAGCTAATAGTTTATCCAGAGTACTCGAGGAATCTGGATTCTAGTTTCCTTGATCACTTGGCTAAAATGAAGATATCAACTAATGTTTAATTTTTTTTTTTCTTAAATGTTTGAGTCAAATTTCTTGCCTTAGTAAGGACCGTGCATCAAGTAATATTTATTCTTTGAGGATCATGTTTTTTTCTCCTATGTATCTGAAGATTAATTAGAACCAAAAATGTCAGAGATTCACTTATCTGGAAAGTTAATAATACCCCTATTCTCCATGTGTGGATAGTGCTCAGTTATGTCCTTCTCTGTGTGACCCCATGGATCTGCCGGGCTCCTCTGTCCATGGAATTCTCCAGGCAAGAATACTGGAGTGGGTTGCCATTTCCTACTCCAGGGGATCTTCCTGATCCAGGGATCGAACCTGTATCTTCACACCCCAACCCCAAGTTCCCCATACAGAGGCTGGAGAAGAAGATGAAGTCAATTACGTAACATTAACACTTTTACACTTCCCGTAAACAACTGACTGGAAATCTGTTTTTTGATATACATTTGTTTCTGTTTATGTCAATGTATATCCTTGTTTCATTTTTCTTTTAGACTTTTTAAATTCATTTGATTTTTTAAATATTTGAGATACTAATCCTTGATTTGCCTTATATCTTATGAATATTTTCTTTCAGAAAGTCCCTTTATTTTTAACTTAACTGTGTAGACCTTTATAATTCTTATATGGTGAAACATCATAGTCTTTTATAGTTTATACTTTTTGTGCCAGTTTAAGAAATCTTTCCCAAGAAAGATCATACAGGTATTTTTTACACTCTTCTGATAGTTTTAAAGATTTGTTCTTAATCCAGTTTATCTATTTAATCTCTCAGAAGTTTATTGTTTTGATTTAAAACTTTTTAGTAATTTATTTTATTTAAAAATGAGAATCAGCAGGAAAGAGGAACAAGACAGAATCTCAGAGTCAATATAGCCTTCTTTGAAGGCAGTGAATGAGAGAGGGCAAACCTAGCACCAGAGTCCCAAAGGCAAGGTATTTGGCTTGTAGAGTCTGAAAGCTAAAGACAAGCTCTCTTTACCACGCTGTGATTCTAAATTAGTTTGATACTGAAATGCAGCCAGGCCGGAATGGGCTTCAGACAGAGCTCCAAAACATATAGGCTACTCAGTTTGTAAAAAAAATCTAATTAAGCTTCTGAGTGTATGTGTAAAATGGTGACAGTTTCGTACTCTGCTGCTGCTACTGCTGCTAAGTCGCTTCAGTCGTGTCCGACTCTGTGCGACCCCATAGACGACAGCCCACCAGGCTCCCCCGTCCCTGGGATTCTCCAGGCAAGAACACTGGAGTGGGTTGCCATTTCCTTCTCCAATGCATGAAAGTGAAAAGTGAAAGTGAAGTCGCTCAGTCATGTCCGACTTCCAGTGACCCCATGGACTGCAGCCCACCAGGCTCCTCCGTCCATGGGACTTTCCAGGCAAGAGTACTGGAGTAGGTTGCCATACTCTGCTAGTGGGGGGATTAAATGGTACAATGTATATAAAGCACAGGTGCTTATACATGGTAACTCTTTTTCCTTCCCCAGTTATTGAATGAAATAAAAAGGAAGCAACCAAGGTGGTATTTTTTTCTAGATAGTCAGATGTCTTTGCAAATGTATCCATATAGTAACACATTTAACATGGCAGTGATGCAATTTTGAAAAGAGAGAAACTATTTTGGTGTTTTAGGAGATCAATCATTTATTGTAAAAAAATAAATAATTGTTTCTACATGCCACGGGGCTTTCTAGGAAATAGAATGATAGTGAGTGATTTAATTCTCTGCTGAAATATAGCTGTCTCTGGGATGGGATGCTTATGAGATTAAATCCAAGATCTTTACATTTCTTTCATCTCTTAAAATATTACTCTGTTTGGAACATTAATATGAAGAAGAGTGCTATCCTGTGAGAGCTATGCCCAGTGAGTGAAGAGCCAGAGCAGAAAGTAATAGGCTCTAGAAGCTAGATGTCCAGAATCTCCTCTAGAAACACCCCTGTCAATGGGCTAATATCATTATGTCATTAACTTTTTTTTTCTCATTAGCTTTTTGATACTAAAGATTCATTGCTATAAGATTTCTGTGTGTGTGTGTGTGTGAGCATGCCCAGTACGTCTCTTTGCTACCCTATGGACTGTAGCCTGCCAAGCTCCTCTATCCTTGGAATTTTGCAGGCAAGAATACTGGAGTGGGTTGCCATTTCCTACTCCAGGGGATCTTCCTGACTTAGGGGTCAAACCCATGTCTCTTGCATTGGCAGGTGAATTCTTTACCACTGAGCCAAGTGGGAAACCCATAAAATTTCTAGAGGTATTTAAAGTGATGTTTATTTTGTATGTAAGTAATAAAAAGTTTTCTTAAAAATTTATGACTTCTTTAAAATACTGTTTCTAGAACAACAAAGTATAGTGGAAATTTGGAATGACTTTGATCTATTATTTTCATTCTACCTCTTTTAATATATGGGGTTGGATAAAGCAATCAACTTCTCTGAACTTTATGTTTCCTCTCTGAAAATGAGAGAATTGGTCTAGACTCCAGATGGTGTCCAAGATCCCTTCCAGCTCTCAGGTTTCTATAATTCAAGACATATTCCTAAGTCTTACCTAGCAGAACTCTACCACTCTTTTTCTAATTATTTCTTAAGTTTATGTGCGTGCATGCATGCTGTGTTGCTTCTGTTGTGTCCAGCTCTATTCAGTCACTAACTAGTAGAGTCTGCCTTTGTCTCCAGCCTATAAACATATAAACTAAACATCTACTGATTTTTTTTTTCCAGCTCTTCAGATTTACTGAGAGAGTCTAGACTTGTTTCTTATATGATGAGGCTTGTATAGCACAGGGATCTCTACTCAGTACTCTGTAATGACCTATAAGAGAAGAGACTCTAACAAAGAGTGGATATATGTATATCTGATTTACTTTTCTGTACACCAGAAAACTAACACAACATCTTAAATCAACTATACTTCAATAAAAAATTAAAAAATTAAAAAATACAATGGCCATGAACCTTGCATTCTTCTGGAGTGCAGTTTAAAAAAGAAAAGAATAAGTGA